>NW_016162745.1:40386-40918 GCF_001687245.7 Rhagoletis zephyria | reverse complement strand
GCATTGCAGAGTTCAGAAACATTCAACTTTCAACTAATTCGCAGGCCATAACGAGACGAGCTAGAAACATATATACATAAATACATACATATATATGTATGCGCGTGGGTGTGTGTGTTTTTCCAATGCTGACTTGCACTTTTCTGCTTGTATGCTAAAGCATTTGTATGTGTGCGCTTGCGGGCAACGACGAAAAAGTAATCATTGCAATTTAAAAGGATAATCTTATACAATGTGATGGAGTGGAAAGTGGTGTGGAGCTACATGGAGCGCAGACATAACCGGCAACAAAACTGAAGTGAAAGAGTGAAAGTTAGCGGAATGCGGCTAGAAGTGCCAAGGCAGCAGAAAATCGCCAGGAGATGCGCTTGAAATTGCATGAAGCGACAAGCAGAAAATGTGAAAATATGCGAGGAGGAAAGCCAAAGAAATGCTGGATGAGTGAAGTGAGATGAATGTTGGTGGAGCGGAAAAATTATATTTAAAAAAGAGCTGAATGTCGAAATGAGTAGTGTTTTCGTGTTTTTTTTTT
>NW_016162745.1:0-37820 GCF_001687245.7 Rhagoletis zephyria | reverse complement strand
GCAACACTCGAAAACTAACGCATGGAAATGAATGCAGTTTTCAGCGATGTGTTGCCAGAGGTCTAACTTAAAATATAGAAAGAAATAAATTAGAGTTGCCATTTGTAGGAAATTTACAGTTTAAGTAAATTAATAAGATAAAGTAAATATTGCAAGGTTTATAAATAAAGTATTTTTGTTGAAGGTTGCCACCTGTTTGAAAATTTTAATTTAATTTACTTGATAAGATAAATTGAATATTGCAATACGGGTACCAAACAGAAGAGGCTTAGGAAAGTTACTGCCGAAAATATTTTTGAGGAGGGTTGCTACCCGCTTGAAAAATTTTATTCAATTAAATTCATATAATAAATGAAATATTGCAATACGAGTATCAAATAACTCAAAAATACTTTTAAGCCGCAGTGAAGTACGCCGGGTGTTTGTAAGTTAGTTATAAATGTATGCGAGTGTAAATTAGGAAATATTGTAGAAATCGACTTCAAACATATTTTTTGTCATAGAAACCTTAACTAAATAAAAACTAGCTATGAATTTTTTTGTAGAACATTATAACAAATTAACTTCCAACAGAGTGGGTCATTTTGATACTTGTTTTGAAGTAAGTCTGTGTAAACTTATTATAAAATGCAATTGGAGGGTTATAATGTTGCACCCTAATATTAAGCAGAATATTGTGTGTGAGTGTTATTGAAGTCATAGTGTATAAAATGATTTCAAACATAACCTTGTCTTCAGAGGCATTTAGCAATATTTAGCGAGCAAAGTTTTTGTATCACTTATTAATCCCTTAACACCTAACATGTTAGGTTCTTTTGATCCTTACTTTGAAGAAAATTGGTGGGTTAAAATGTTAACTACCGCGAGGTCAGTACTGCATGATTTTAGCAACACAAATATGCGGGACTAACAGCAATTAGAACTGATATGCAAGCATTTCAAATATATTTTATCAAAATCACAAAAATCCCCCTTTAATTTGATTATTTAAAATTCATGTTTCAAATTTTTGCATACAAATTCATATAGTTGTCGAAGCATACTTTCAGGCGCCAAGTCAGTAATTTAACTTTGCTAAAACTATTCCTTTTTCGCATTTGTCACAAGCAATTACTTTATTATTCCTCATTCAAGTGGTAGCATTTACATTTATTTATTTATTCATTTGCTCTTTCGCCCCAAGCAGACTCCGCCCACCACTCGCCGCTACCTGCCAAAAAATCTCAATTGAATACATATACCCGCAACAAAAACACACAAACGTGCTATCAATTAGCCTAAAAGCTGCGTAAATTAAAACCAAATGCCTCAATACACTTCAACTCACTGCCTCATACTTTTACACAAACACACACAAATGTACATACAACTACGAGTACATGCCAATACATCGCACTTCCCGCAGACTTCCTGCTTTATGTGCCAGCTGCCAGCTGCCAGCCAGCTAGCTAGCATTCAATGTCTGCGTCTGTCATCTTGTTAGCTGACTTTACATTACCATTCTGCACTTGACTGCCGTTTATTCACAGCTCATCTGTTCATTATATCAGGCGCACTAACACATCTACTTGTGCATGCATTTAAATACAGACGTATGAAAATATATATGTATTTAGTTGTATATACAGCCAGTGGCAATGTTGTTGCCGACTGTTGATGATGATAGTACTTTTTAAACCAAACCAACAATTTCCTGCTCCGTTCCCTTTTTTCTGTTTGCTTATATGTATCTCATTTGTTGCTTACTTTCTACATGCAACACTCGGCACTACTCAATTTTCATTAACTCACTTTAGTTGGGCATATCATTCATTGGCCTTTTCGTAGTAGTTGCTGTTGTAGTTGTGTAAGGATTGCTGTTGTGTGAAGCATATTAAAATTACATTACGGCATTTAAGTTGGGCTTTTCTTGCTTTTTTGTTTGAAATGAATGGTAGGCTTCTTACCAAAAGTAAGAAGTGATGTATTGCTTGGGTGGGCAAAGCGAGTGGGAAACAGAAGGCTGCATGAGATAAAAGCAATAAAATTGACAGCAATGGCCGGCCTATTCATGGTTGTGTTTGAAAGATGAGAAAAGTAAGCCTTTATCCGAAGGTGTTGGGAAAATATTAAGTTACTTAAGTGCGCATACTTGCAGTTTGATATGTATTAAGCTTCAACTGGCAATAATCTGGTATGCTCGGGCAAGCTGAGATTTGAGTATATCTAAGTGAATCCGCAATTGGGTTAATGAAAACTGACAACCAAGTAAAACCAAGTAGTAACCTTTTAACCAAATTGGTTCGGAATAATGTTTTATAGGCTGCATTTCCTCTTTTCGTAATTTTTTTAAAGTAAATAATTTTCCTAAAATATATATAAGAAGTGGCACACCTTTTTAAATATTTATTATTATCCTATCTACACCCTCATGCTGATAGCTGGCAACCATATTAAAAAAAAAAATTTTTAACAAAATTTCTTTAAACCCTTTTTGAATTGAAATATCGTACAGCTTTACTCTACTAGCATAATTTTTAAGATATTTATTTATGTAACATGTATATGTATGGCAACTCTATTTAATATATTTTTTTGTAATCAAACATTGTCATTCCAATATTTTTGACACCAAAAATTTCATACTTTTGAAATGAAATATTTGGTTAATAAAATATACCCCCACATAGGTGGCAACACTAGTAAAAAATATTCAAATTCTAAATCAAAATATTCTAAGCAACTTTATGTGAAACTGACATGCTGCCCAACAAATTTAATCAGGTGTATTTTCTCGAATAGGTGGCAACCTTATACAAAAAATGTTGTAGACCATTAACTACTTAGAGTAAATAGAACTATAAGAGCAAAAGTATTTAATTTAGAAAGTAATGAAGGACAAAAAAGAAAAACAAAATTGTGTGACAAAATGAAAAATATTCCAAAATTTTTCTTAGACGATTAGTATTTCGATAGAGTAAGCCTGCAAGCGCGGCAGTGAGAGAAAAAAGACTTAGTCAATTGGAATAACAGAGTCAAAGAGAGTCGGAGAACTTCAGCACAAGTCACAAGAAGAATTGATTAGTGAAATTAATTGACCGAATATTACATAGAATGGTAGGCAAATATTTAAGTGATTAAAGTAAAATTTATGTGGCTTTCTTTTCGTTGCCCTCTGCTTAGTATTTGTGCGAATAGGGCAATGAAAGGGTAAAATTTTTGGGCTGGAAAGAAAACACAATTATTTATGCGATAAATCAATGAATGAACTAATTAGTTTAGCAGCCAATCACTACTAAAATAATCTAGAATCACATAGGGCTGGTTTCTCCAACTCAACTTAACTCAGTTTAGCAATTTTTTGGACTTAACTCAAAAGTTGACCTACTTTTTACACAGCTTATTCTTGACTAAGTCTAAATAATTGGGTGAATTGAAGTGAATTGGTTTGAATGAAATTTAAAAAGTTTTGAATGCAATAACTGTTGAAGTCACCCAGTCAGCTGTCGTGTCTCAACCAAATACGAACTCAACAAAAATGGTTGAATTCAAAATTGTTGAAATCAAATTAGTTATTTGCGTGACTACAAACCATCAGCGGACTTAGACAAGCCAATAATTTCTGCGAGAACTTTTAAGAACTTTTTTTGTGTATTTCTGTTTCAGATTAATTTACCAAATTTGACTTAGTTCACTAAGTCATTTCAGTCAGCTAGTTTTACTAGGAGTGAATTATGTTGTTTTAAAAATTTGTTTGAATAGTAATTTTCAAAACATTTAAGTGGCCGATATAAAGTTAAAGACATTTATATGCATGCGCGTGATTTGATGTGATTAGTCAAATCTTCTGTTAAGCATATTTCTATTTATATATAAAAATAATTTTTATATTTTTTTTTTTTTTTATATTAAAATTTATAAATATCTGCATCTCAAACCAATTTAATTACAGCTAATTCCACTTAAATTTCTCTTTTTGTGATGAAAGTTGTGCGGTTTTAGCTTCCATGTAATTTGCCTTTGCCAACCAAAATGGGTAAAGTGCCTAGTTTTATGCCTAACTCAACAGCTGTTTTGCTATGTGGCTACTTGAACTCAAACCTCGACGCCATTTATGTATGTATATGAATCTAACACTAAGCGGGTGAGGAAATAACTAAGTTCGGCGAGGCATTAAATTACTGCCATTGACACCAAAAAATATGTTGCGTTTCATAGTCGATGGGCTAACTTAGTCAATGTCACAGACAGATGTCACAAGAATACATGGAACTATATAAATACTCTCTACGTATATCCGCATAATGAATTACAAAAACAAAAACAAAAGCAACAATAAAACTGGTTTTGTTGTGAAAATTGGTTACATCATTCATAGTTGCCATTGACAAAGCTGCCAAGCCGATGAAACAGTTCCTGACTCACCGGCAGCGCTACAAATACACAGCTAACTGCCTTTATTTGCTCAACACAGTAATTTTGCATGACCAGTTATCCGAGCGTTGGCTAGTGGATGCCAGCTGCTGCTGATGATTGTCTTGTGTGTATGCTTGTTTTTGCCGTAACAGTTATCGACCGGCTGTTGCAAGCCCATTTGCTACATTTTCGTATCTACATATATAAATATTTATTTATTTGCAAAATTTTTAGTAACTCTATATCTTTGTCTCTGTAGTCAAAAGTAAATTTGCTGGTAGCTTATTATTTTTTGCAAGTAGTTATTGTTATTGCCGTCTCAATAGCATATAAATGTATTTATGATTGATTGATTGATTGATTGATTGATTGTTCAAGTAGAAATACAAATACGAGCTGGCGAACTGACCAGCAGGCTAACAGAGACGAAGATAAACAATTTGTGTTTACTTTTCAATATTCGAAAGCAAATAGCAGGCGGCAAACTAGAATTAAATGACAGTAAAAATAGTGAACGAGCAAGGGTGGCAGTGAGTGAGACATGCAGAAAGTGCTGAGAGGAAATGTACAGTCATTTCGTATTTCGTGCTCAATATGAAAGAACGACATATCCCAATGGGATAAAGTAATGTAATAAACGCATAGAATTTTACTTTTTAGTTGTTTCTTTTTTTAATTAAAAATATTAGAGCTGCACTGGTAAAAGAGCTTAGTTATGTCAACTAAATATGTTTCTCTCAAGACATGATTTGATTATAGTTACAAAATCATGTGTTGAGAGAAATATATTTAGCTAACTTTTTGCTGAGTGTGACAAATCGATAATAAATAAATGATCGATAAATGGGTATCTTATCAAACTATTGATTTTCTTCTATCTGCCATTTTGCGGAGTAACCTAAAATGTGGGCAGAGCCGATAACTTCTTCGCCAATTGGAACCTTTTGTAAAACCCAGGCACCATAACAGTTACAACTTTTATTAAAAAAAAATCACTCAGTAACAATTATTTTTTTACTTTAATTTAATTACTCCGTAAGTAACAGTTTTTTATGATTTTTATTTTATAAATCCAAAAAAACAATTTTTTTTTTTTTATTTTTATCTAGCAAATCTGCAAATAGCAGTTACTGAAGACTTTTATTTATAAAAGTCATCAATAAAAATCAGTCCTGACTTTTATTTTTAAAATCATACTTATAAAAGTCATCTGTATAAGTCGTAATAAATTTTGGTTTTCCGACACGTTCTTAACTGCGAAAAATTATTATGACTTTTATACGTATGATTTAAAAAAAAAGTCGGTAACTAATTTTTATTGATCACTTTTATAAATAAAAGTCTTCAATAACTGTTATCTAAGACATATAATATAAAAATCAAAAATAACTGTTATCTAGAGATTATTTATACAAAAATTAAAAGTAATTGTTATTTTGGATTTATAAAATAAAAATCAAAAATATTTTTTTTTAATTTTGTATAAAAATTAAAAATACAAATTTATTTTCAAATTTGATTCTCGGTGAAAAAAGAAATCGATTGGTATGTATCACTTACACTTTCTTCATAGTGAATTTTTCCATGACAGTTTTGATCAATAACTGTTATGTTCGGTCCCTGGTAAAATCAGATGTGATAAGTTTTAAAGATTATTTGTTTTCCAACTTGTTGGACTGCTGACTGGTCGCTTCATGAGGCACAAACATCTGCCTAATATAAGCGTACATGGAAACTCCATTCGTCCATCTTGCGCTGAAGAGATGAGAAGAGTTATGAGGCATTTGGCCGCAAGGTGCGAAAATAATAGTATCTGGTGTTTTGGGTACCAAGTCACAGGGAAATAAATGACATCGAGGTAGCGGACGCTTTGGTTAGAAGGCAGGAGCCCCTACCGCCACAAAGTCTGAGCCATTGCTGAGACCATTTCAGGAAAATAGCATAAGTAACAGGCTAACCTAATATTCACGCACGCCGCCAATTTATTGTCAAAAATTTCTCATGCACATGCAACTTGTATGAGAGAGAAGAGTCTGGTCTCAATGTGACACATACACTCTCTCAGCACAAAAGCTCCATGTGTTACATTCTAGGAAATTTAGGATATTATGTGTTGTAAAGAAAAAGTAATAATTTATATTAACGCGCCTGTAAGTATAACCCTTATACACATACTTTGCCGCCTAAAACGCGATTGACTTCAATGGTTTGGAAGTGGGAAAAGCCTGTAAACAATCTAGAACTGATGCGCCGCCAGTCGGTAAAGCTTTCCATATCTTACTCGGCTAAAGTTCTGAAATTTTAGTTAAGTAAATAAAATATGCCTGAAAGTATGCAAAAGTATTTGTTAATATACTTCTCAGGAAAAAGGTAGAAATTCATTCACCTTTTTCATGAATTTATTCTCTACTAATCCGAAAAGTGGAATGCGAAGGTACCTTAATGTATGCATAGGATTTGAAAATGACTTAAATAAAATATAAATAATCTTTAGCAACTTTATTGATTTCTTTTATTTAAAATACTATAAATTAAAGAAGTAGAGTACCTGTTTTAATATTTAAAAATTAAAAATTTTGCAAAGTCTTACAAAAGTTTACCAGATTTTTTAATAAAACGTTAAAGTAAATTTTAAATTTCTAAAATATCTTGAAATTTCATACATTTTGCGTTTTTAGGAAAAGTGTTTTAAATGCATAAGCTGTAATCGAATTAAAGGCCATTACAAGCATGCCTCAGGTTTAGTATCTCGAAAAAATAAATATACTTTACTTATTAGTAAGGCAAATATACAAAAGTATGCAAATTTTTTTGGCATTTATTTACTTTTCAAAATAAAATTGCCTTCAATATGGTATCTATGTATTTACAATACTTTGTTTACAGTTCTTTATTAGTCTACCCAAATACAGATACTTATACTCATAAAACGTTTAAGCGCCTAAAAACATGCTACCTCAGAATTTCATACAAATTCAACGAATTGTGTTGTATTTTAAAATTTATTAAATATTTGAGAAAAACCACAAAAATCTTACACACAAATAGCGGGCGATTGAACGCAAAAAGGTCTACTAAATACGAACATAAATATAAAATTTATTACATGCGCACAAAGGTATGCCAGGCGTTATTGTGTTGCCATCAATTGTGTTCTTTCTCTTGGATTATATTTTTNGAATGAGATGGTTTCTTTTGACAATTCTCAATAGAAACGAAACCTTTTTTGATGATTTTTTAACAAAATGGCAAACAGTTTGCCGCTCTATCGATTCCGGCAGCTTCAGAGTTTAAGCTGATAATTATGAATAGGAGAGGCTCGAATGAAATCGCTTGTACCTGTGTACATAGGTAATTAGACCTATTGTCTTGACAATAATTAAATTTAACCGATAAGAAATTATATAAAAAATATGATTTTGTATTGATTGTTTATGATTTCCCACATTAAAAAAGAAAAAAAAATCTTAACCCTTGAGGGGTCACTTTTTATTTGTGGTTTTACTGAAAGAGTTTGGTAGATATTTGCATTAAAGAAAAAAAGCACCGTAGTTATAAAAACTTCTTATACAGTGGCTATCGTTGAAAAAATTGTTAAATTATATTAACAACGAGTGCCAGTTACTGTCGAAATTTAACAATTTTTCTAGTTCTTAGAAGGTTTTTTGACCTAGCGCTTTGTTTAACTCGTAAGGTACAAAATTAGTAACTGGGAAATCTCCTACTTTGGAACTAAAACGTGACTAATTTTTTTTTATGTATTTGCAGGTCTTTTGAGGACTTTGGCTGGACTTGGAATTGGCCCGATATGTTCCAGTTTGTTGATAAATGTCAATTCAATGAATTTCAAGAACGCTGAAATCCGATAACTCAACAAAATTCAATAACTCAACAAATTTCGATAATTTTCGATAACTGTGCGTTTCGAGGGCTCGATAAAATTCGATAACACAAAAATTTATATCTCTCGAGATAAGTTCAACGAACTCGATGTATTACGATAGCTTAATAAATTTGTATAGTTCGATAACAATCCGTTAATTTTCTGTGTGAATAAATTTCGACAATTGAATAAACATTCGTCAGTTTGAATAATTCGATAACTCAATAAATATGGATGACTCGATAAATTTCGATAACCTGTTTCGATGATTTAATAAATTTCAGTAACTTGATAACTTTCGATAACTAAATTTTTAATAACGAAATTTATTTCGATTCCAATCGAAAGTTTAAAAAAATTTGCTTACCCTTTCAGTTACCTTAATTTTTAAATATGTATTTCTCATAGTTTCCATTTTTGTATTTTCTTCAATGTTTGTCTTTTCATCGTTATCATTTATTTCCTCATCATCACATTTATTTTTACTACAAAATTTACTTTCAGAAACGAAGTAAAACATAATGCGAAAACAACGCAAATTGAGCAGGTTGCAAGAACAACTATTAGGTAAGACTCTTGGCTGCTGGCAGTTGGGCGATACTTCGATTGCAAAAAGGTGGTACGACCGGTGTATTTTTGTCTTAATAGCTTCAAACGCGAATTTCTCATAAAGTTTTTGTACAATTTTTATAAAAAATTGTGGGTTTATAGAGCATGCCTGAAGCTATCGTTTGAAGGCCTAAAAATATTTCTACAGCAAATCTTTATATACATTTTTTGGGCTGAAAAAAAAGACTTGAGACGCGATTTTTCAGAATTTTTTCTACAAAATCTGTATTAAATATTTTTTACAAAATGTGCCCGAAAATTGATGATCATGAAGAAATTTCTGACTGTAGTAAATCGAACCGATGGTTGAAAGTTGCGCCCAAAAATTCAGAAAAATACCACAAGTGAGACGTGGTTGCTGGCAGTTGGGTGATACGTCGATTGCAAAAAGGTCGTACGACCGGTGTATTTTTGTCTTAACAGCTTCAAACGCGAATTTATCAAAGTTTTTGTACAATTTTTATAAAAAATTGTGGGTTTATAGAGCATGCCTGAAGCTATTGTTTGAAGGCCTAAAAATGTTTCTACAGCAAATCTTTATATACATTTTTTGGGCTGAAAAAAGACTTGAGACGCGATTTTTCACAATTTTTTCTACAAAATCTGTATTAAATATTTTTTACAAAATGTGCCCGAAAATTGTTGATCACGAAGAAATTTCTGACTGTAGTTAATCGAACCGATGGTTGAAAGATGCGCACAAAAATTCAGAAAAATGCGACAAGTGAGACGTGGCTGTTGGCAGTTGGGCGATACTTCGATTGCAAAAAGGTCGTACGACCGGTGTATTTTTGTCTTAGAAGCTTCATGCGCGAATTTCTCATAAAGGTTTTGTAGAATTTTTATAAAAAATTGGGGGTTTATAAAGCATGCCTGAAGCTATCGTTTCAAGGCTTAAAAATGTTTCTACAGCAAATATTTATATACATTTTTTGGGCTGAAAAAAAGACTTGAGACGCGATTTTTCACATTTTTTTCTACAAAATCTGTATTAAATATTTTGTATAAAATGTGCCCGAAAATTGTTGATCTTGAAGAAATTTCTGACTGTAGTAAATCCATCCGATGGTTGAAAGTTGCGCCCAAAAATTCAGAAAAATGAGAAAAGTGAGTCCTGGCTGCTGGCAGTTGGGCGATACTTCGAATGCAAAAAGGTCGTACGACCGGTGTATTTTTGTCTTAAAAGCTTCAAGTAGTGATGCAAATATTCGATAGTTTCAAGTATTGATCGATATTCGATGCTTTGGAAACAAGTATCGAATAAAAGTATTCGATACTCGATACTTTTACGTTATTCCGTTAAAAATCCCTTTTACTAAAATCGGTAAAAATCGTATGACTTTTAATCTTGTGCTCTTACTCATATTGAACTGCTGAACTGCTGGTGAAGCTTGTTGTTACCTTTATATACTTACCATATATATTTTTAACTATTTCAGCTATTTGCGGATATATTTTTCCCATTCTTTTCGGCACGCGAGCGGATCTCGATGTTTCTGCAATAAATCTTCTTAAATACTTACTGAGATTTTTCATCATAATCGCTCCAAAAATAATTGCCGTTTGTTTGATCCACGTTGTGGTCCGGTAAATTATCATTTTGAAACCTGGTTATACACTGCTCCTAAACTAATCTCCATTCAATCATTGTAAAATTTTCAACCCGTTACTTTGCTTTGGCGACGCTTACTCTGAAAATCTATTTTAACGATGATGTTTGAGTATCGAAATATCGACATAATTTTTTCAATACTCATCGAATACTCAAATTGCTCAACAGTATCAAATACATACCATTCGATACTCGAAACTATTCGCATCACTAAGAACTATACACAAATACGGAAGTTTTTAACTGACGATTTAGGCCGTAATTTTCAACCAATTTTGAAACCATAAATCGCCTCGGCAGAATCGTTAATTTGTCCGCTAAAAATATAAAAGGTGGCCGTCGGCAGCATCAAAATTATAAACAGCCTTTTGTTTACGCTCTTTAGTGAGTGCTCCCATTCAATTGATAAATAGTTCACTTATATTAGGAATACTTACAAAAAACCTTTTTATTAGAACACGCAACACTAGATAGGCGAACTAAACCTAAGAACTAATTTTAGATGTTTTTGGTAGTCTAAATACGGCCAACATTTTAAAAGCCTCTTCAAAGTGAATTTTTATGAAAAAATCAATAAGTTAAGGGTTACGTTGGAAATATGTTTTTTTCTTCAAAAAAAAAAAAAAAATAAAATAAAATGAACAAAATTGTATTCACTTTTTTCTTTAGTTTCCATATTTTTTTTAATATGGTCGTTCGAAAATAACTAAAAAAAAGATTTCACTCGCATACAACAACTTTAACCACGTACTAAGAAGTTGCCGTTCATTAAAAAAAAGAAACAAAATACACCGTTATTTGGTTTGAAATTTTTTATTTCAAATACGAACAAAAATAAGTTTTTATATAGGTACGTAAAAAGGCGTTTTGCCATAAAAACTGGTAAATTTGCCCATAGTGTTTTGTAGAGAACAAATAGATTAGTCAAGTCGCAGAGATATCGGCGAATAAAGAGCGAGTGGAGTTCACTTGAAGAATATTCTTTAAGATGCTTAAGTCTCCAGTAAATCCAGTAAACATTGAGCGGAAACCTGAACTCAAGCACTTGCAAGGCGCTTCCGGTCTGGCGTTGCCGATCGGAGGCGATTCACTGAGCTGCCTAAGCTCCTTAATACTACATATATCTAAAATTTTACTAATCGTAGAAATTAAAATTTGATGAAACTCAGTACATATAACTTCAAATATATGCAATCGTATCTGTGTCGGGGTAAATGAGCTCGAATCAATATTTGTTCGTAACTTAACTTTTAAGTCGAGACCATAATTTATTCTACTTTTTAATTTCAGTTTTCCTCAAAGGCATTTTTGCGCTTCTGCGTTCACCTACAATGCAATAAAATGTAAACTTCTGCGTTAAGTATTTCATTGAAGTTTTGAAGTGGCAAACAATTATTTCCTGGCCCTGTCGGAAAATCAGCCGACAACAACAAATAAAAAGTTATTATTTTTTTCATGAAATTTTCAAGCATTTCAAGTGTTATCTATGGACGCGCAAGTAAAAAATAGAAATAAAAAATATATAGACACAAATGTATGTATGTACGTAAAATAATAGACAACTCGCCATAACGCCATGAATATGTGCAACAAATTTTAGAGAATATAAACATTCAGATTTGCATTAGACTGTTATACATTCACCCATCTCTATGTCTGTCTGTCTGCCTGCCCACACGCCCGATGTACGCATGCATCAATGAAAATGAAAATATTTTGAAAATGCAAACAGATTGGTAAAGCAAATGGTCAATATTTATACTGGCTATAGCTGCAGCGCCTAAGCTCTCTCACTCTTTGCCGCACTCCCGCCAATGCAACGCTGCTGCTACCCGGTATGTATCGATGTGTCTGCTGGAGGGTGCAGCATTGAAGAAGAAGAAAAAAAACGAGGGAGCTGTTAGCTCTCGTATTGTTGTATTTCTGAAAAGAGTCTGTTAACCGTTTCATTGCACATGCATGCACAACTCGATGGCCGACTGGCTGGCTGGTCGGCTACAGCGCCTGAACATATGCAAATGTAAATGAAAATGAAAATCCGACACACGCATGAACAGTGCTCACATACATACATACTTATATAAGTATTAATAGGAGGGTTGAGGTAGAGTAAACATATATGAGTAAAAAGTAGCTACATATTTGTGGAAAAAATTGTAAAAATTTGCGAGCGTCCAAAATCGACAGGCTGCACTAGCGAACATTGACGTCGCCGCACTCCATATGTGCACTAATCTTGCGGGCTGGTGGTGTGCAGTGGTCAGCAGGTCGCACATATGGGCGCGAGGAGGTACACATGTTCGAAAGCAGTCTAGAATATTTGCCAGTCAGCTAGCCAGCCACGTTTTATTTCGTTTTACTTGCTGTTTGGTTGGCTGGCTGCTTGGTTAGGCGCTCGGTTTGATTGTGGTTGCACACACACACACACACATTCGTTTTTAGTTGGCTTTTCCCCTACACTTTTCGAATTTAATTTTGTTTTGCTTGGCTTGCTACACATACTACCTAAATTTGTATGCATATTCCTGCTATTCCGGCTGCCTACCATTCCTGCTGCTTTCCACCCACGCATTGCAACGAATGTTTGTTATTCTTTTGACTTCTAAACTTGTTATTGTTTTTTGTGATTATTATTTTTTAGTATTCGTTAGGCATTCGTTTAATTTCTTGTTGTTGAGTTTTCTTTCTCTTCTATTTGTATGCTATTAAAGTTCGCTTGAATACATTTTGATGATGCTTCAGCTGAAGCGAGCGCGTGTTCAGCCGATTTTGATGGCTATTCAACTAAGCTCACATACGAATATATGTATGTACATACGCATTTTTAGGTAGCGTGTTTTTAGGCGTTCGAGAGTTTAGCGAACGAATGTTGAAAGTTGAGTGTGAAAACAATTTGTGTGTATGTACACTAGGCGACAAATGAAAGTGTACACCTTGTTCCAATATAATATTCACAATTATTTTTATGAAAATTTTTTTTTGCATTAATTATTTATGAAAATATAATATAAACCATATAAATCATAGTTTCACACTTTATATAAAGTTCACAAAAATTCTATAAATTTGCATCAAAATTTTCAAGCTTTTACTCAGAATTTCTCGTGTATACAATTTAGTAAGCCAAGCAAGTTTCGAAAGTCTAAAAAAACCGCGTTGTTTTTTGAGAATATTTTTTTTTTGCAGACTACTTCTGCGATTTTTTTTTTTTTATAAAACAAGTGCAGTTTACAAAAACAGGCAATGATTTTTTGTTTGTGAATTTTGCACTATTTTTCATAGGAATCTTATGTTTATATGGAAAAAGTTGCAAAAATCAGTCACCAATAATAAATTCTCAAAAATCAAGGGAATTTTTTTAGCNGAAAAACAGGCAATGATTTTTTGTTTGTGAATTTTGCACTATTTTTCATACGAATCTTATGTTTATATGGAAAAAGGTGCAAAAATCAGTCACCAATAATAAATTCTCAAAAATCAAGGGAATTTTTTTAGCCTTTCGAGGCTTACAATTCATTAGACTAAAATTAAATGGACTAAAAACTACCTACTCGAAAATTTTCTAGAAATGAATAAAAAGTTTAAAATTTGTATGAATTTTTGAGAATTTTATAGCAAGCGTGAAAACTTGATTTATATTCTTTATATAATAGAATGAACTATGTTTTCAAAGATAATTAATGCAAAAAATTTGTCATAAAACTAATTGTGAATATTATACATCATAGAACAAGGTGCACACTTTCGTTTGTCGCCTAGTGTATGTAGGATGCATGGTGGCGCAATTATCAAGGCTATTGTTGAATAAAAAACGTAGCTGCATTTGAATAACTTTAGTTTTTGCGCTTTTTTGTTGCGCGTTTCACTAGTTTTGCAATTTAACGAGACGCTTTTATTTAGTAAAAATATTTAGAGCTAAAAATTTAAAATATTTTGATAATAAACTTTTAAAAATAAATACGTGAGTTAAGGAAAAACATAAGGTAAAGAAGTTATCATAACAAATTTAAATATCAGAGTTGCCATGCCTAGAACAAGTTAAATTTAGTGGGGCTGAACATTTTTTTTTGTATCAAACGAAGTTGTGTTTAAAGCGTAGTCGACTTATAGTATATTGAAAATATTTTCACACATTCGTTATATTTTTAGAGGAATTTCCGAAATTTTTCTTAAGAAAAGTTGTAATTTAAANTTCGCCTAGTGTATGTAGGATGCATGGTGGCGCAATTATCAAGGCTATTGTTGAATAAAAAACGTAGCTGCATTTGAAGAACTTTAGTTTTTGCGCTTTTTTGTTGCGCGTTTCACTAGTTTTGCAATTTAAGCGAGACGCTTTTATTTAGTAAAAATATTTAGAGCTAAAAATTTAAAATATTTTGATAATAAACTTTTAAAAATAAATACGTGAGTTAAGGAAAAACATAAGGTAAAGAAGTTATCATAACAAATTTAAATATCAGAGTTGCCATGCCTAGAACAAGTTAAATTTAGTGGGGCTGAACATTTTTTTTTGTATCAAACGAAGTTGTGTTTAAAGCGTAGTCGACTTATAGTATATTGAAAATATTTTCACACATTCGTTATATTTTTAGAGGAATTTCCGAAATTTTTCTTAAGAAAAGTTGTAATTTAAAATATTTTTTTATTAGATTTGCCTTAGAAATAATTAAAAAAATTAAAAAAATTTTATGTAAACAATAGGTACTAAAATTTGTATACAAAAAATTACTGAAATTATTCTGCCTCAGCACTTTTCTTAAACCAGAGTGGCCACCTATTTATATGTACATCACTACGTAAAAATTAAAGTTGATTTGATATGAAAATTTATGTTATTAAACAAAAATATTGGAAAATCTTAAGATTTTTATTAAAACAAACGAAATTTGTAAAACAGAGTTGCCACATGCCCGAACAAATATTTTCTTCTTATGAAACTAAGGTATAATGCTAAACTTTTGGCATGAAGAGAAAGAGCTATAAAAAAGTAACTTGCGACAGTTTTTTATGAGACTATTTGTACATGGATACAAAGGAAAGTTATTTAATAGCGCTTTCATCCAGAAATGTTATTAGCCGCAGTTGCCACCCTCTAAAATCTTCAAGCAACTTTAATGTCTTACTTATTGGTATCAAAGGAATTGTGTTGAACAAAGCTTAATAGAAAAACGATTTTTGCAGAATAATTAAATTAAAAATATTCTAAATTAAGTAAAAAATTAATTTGAAAATTAATAAAATGTTGGAATGAAAGGAATTTTATTTACATACTATTTATGCAGGTGTTCTCTGACCTACGTCAAAGTTACTTAAATGAATGCTGAAGAACGACTGTTTTTAATAAAAAAAAAATTCGACTATATAGAAAAAACAATAATTTAACAAAATATTCAAATACAGATGCATACTAAAAAAAAACTTTAATCCATGCATATTTTGAAAGAGGGTTGCTCCATATTCTAAACTTAAAAATTAGCTGGAAGTATTTGTTAGAAATAATCAACTTAGCTGTTTTTTCGAACAGAGTTGCCGCTCATAAAAATAACTTACATCAATTTAAATTAATTAAATATTGGACTTTCGTAAGCCTCTTTTCTGTCTTTTGAAGGACTTTATGATAGATCTGCTAGCGGCAAAAACTTAAGCGTTATTTTGTTTGCTTTTAGCAATAAGTTTTCTAAACGTAGCAATAAAACAATGTGGAACAGTTCAGTATAATAATTAAATGAAATTAAAAAACATACATTTTTCTTTTTAAAACAATATCATCCAAAAATTACAAGAAAATTAAATTAAAAGAAGACAAAAAATTAAATTTAAGGAAGGAGAAGAATTGAATTAAATAAAGAAAAAAAATGTTGTTCATAAAAAACCCTGGATCACAAATTTGTGTTTTTTTTTGTTCATGCGGATGCTTATAAACGAAACTAAATCACCGTTACACGAGCTTAAAGTACCTAGTAGTAGGCAACACTTTAAGGATTATGTCAGCTGAAAACTGAGTGTTACAACTACTTTAAAATAAATGTGTTGCAATTGGAAAGTAAAAATTTAATTGAAAAGGTGCTTTGCTTTCACTACTGGCTGCCAACGAAAATATTCCGAAAATTATATAAATTTTCCTCCGTAAGAGTTTCGCAACAACTAAACAACTCATTATCATAAAATAATAGCTTATTGAATTTAATACCAACTTAACTTCAAAAGAACTTATCCAAATTAGTCAAGAATTTTCAAATAATTTGGCTTTAAACTTCAAGCGCTAAAAATGAATAATTTGTCAGCATTTGCCTGCAGTCGCAAACTTCGCGCCGCATCACCTCGCCGCAGCACTACGCATGCCAACACTCGAATCAGAGAGTGGCAAGTAATTTATGAAAAATGTGCGAAAACGCGCGGAAAAATATGCGAACAGCGAAAAAGTGATTAATGTGCAGACAAAAGAGGCAGACAGACAAGTTCACGGTGCATGTGTATAGGTAAGTGAGTGTGTATGGAAAAGCCAAACCAGTCAATAAAAATACCAGTTCATTAACTAGTAACTAGTAACTTAAGTGTTCAGCGACATCTGCCTTAGAATTGCCAAAGCCAAAAATAAAACGAAATTAATTCTGTTTCTTAAAAATATCGGCTGTGGCGTCGCTTGTAGACTACCGGTTCTGGCTCTAAGATCACTGGTTCGAGTGCACTTGGAGGTGGTAAAAATTTTTCAAATTAAATCAATATAATTATTTCAAGTTTAATATAAATAACAAATTAGAAAATATAATTCCATTGCAGAAAAAACATACATATGGAAAGAAATACATGTGCCATAAAAAAAAATGAATAAAAAAAACACTTTTTTTTTTAAATTAAATTTAACAATTACAATAAAAATGCTTAATAAAAATAAATAAATTAATAAAAAGTGGACTTGAACCTTGGACCCCAGGAATACCACGCCGATGCTTTGCTCTGTCGTCCATTGCGACTGTTGGAGCGCCGCTAGCAAAATATCATCCTTATGCTTACCCCGGGGGATGGACTGGCACACTATCTCATCAACTGGTAGGATGCTACTAGTATTTCTACGAGTAGATGCTGATGCATAACCTGACAATTGACGTCTCGTAGGACATCGCCATGTTTAAAATACCAGTCGCTAACATGGGAAAAGGATGGAACGTGTACTAGTTGGGCTGAAACGCAAACTGGTAGCATTCTAGTTCATAACAAGTAGCTTTCCCTGCAGGGTAGTGATATGAAGTACGAGCTGGAACTTCGTAGGGTATTCATGTGCACACATGTTCATTTGTGTGTGTGCTTGTGTCTCGTGAATTGCCATTTTGTACGTTAAATAATTATGTTGAAATACACTGCATACCTGGCATTGCAAACACAATAAATCAGAAAAACTTCACACTCATGCACTACTACAAAATGACACAGCAGCGGGCATTGAATGTGAGAACAGTAAACACGGTGAGGAAGGGGGTGAGGGGTAAAACAGAGAGAGAGAGAAGGTGTAGGACGCGAAGTAGGCGCTGAATAATGCAGCTTATTTTTTCTCGCCTTTATTGTTGGCCGGCATTTTGCAATTGAAAATGGTCAATGCGGGCATGTTGGAGGCAAAATAACCTCAAACATGCACACACACAGACACACACAAACATATACGCAGAGAATGCATACCGAATAAATAGTAATAGCCCAACTAGCAAAATTGCGATAAATCTGTTAGATATTCGTCAGACTCGTCCGCAAAAAAGTCAGAGATCTGTATGATTTTGGCCGATATTGGTCACGATGTAGGGAGACAGAGGTGGCGCAATCAGCAGTACCGTTACTTTGTTCTTGGCGAATTTGACAGAATCAGCTGTTCGTGTGACGTCATTTTAGCAAACTGTTTGTATGTATGCAGGAGATGTTTACATGTATGTAAATATGGCGACCTCCATGGTTTGACAGTTAACACTCTTTCTCTCCTCCGTCTCCAATTATTTTTTTCTTTTATCTACACTATTCGTTGCTATCTTGACGTCATCACCCGCAGGAATGCGCAATCTTGTATTCTATCATTCTTGGATATTGGTCACAGAAGCGTATGGAGAGGTTGACAGAAAGTCTAACCGACACGACGTCGGAAATTCTGACTTAATTACCGACGATTCTGACGGATATCTTACAGATGTCTGACCAAATAATCATGGAAAATAAGAATTATCAGACGTGTATGCCCGAAATCGGACATAATTCGATTAGACATATCGCATAAGGAAATAAATAAAATTCTGCAGACATTTCGCCCAGAAATCTGTACGAAACCTGTAAGACTTGTCTAAATAGTCAACTTTATATTCCGACTTGTCTGATATCAGAAATTGTCTGGCGAATGTGCTAGCTGGGAAGTTGCATGCTCGTACCTACACATGTATGTATATATGTATGTACAGTAGGGTGTTTCATTTTTAAGGCGACATTTTTTTCTCTGTGCTGATACTTAATAGAAAATAAATAATTTTGTCGTTTGAAAAAAAAAATTGTAAGTGCATCACAAGTTTATTTCTTTCAAAAAACGATTTTCCATACCCCCGTTATAAGAAAGAGAATAAACCGAGCTTTATGAACATTTATCTTTCAAGCTTTATAGCTCAAAAGCTTTTGGTCGGACGGCATTTGCTCACAAAACTTTTTTTGTAGCAAATTTCATGCCCTACAAAAGCTGTAAAGCCTTTTTTCCCGAAAAAATTTGTTCAATACCGAAAACTTGAATTGAATCCGAAAACAAAATTTTCCGTGTTATTTGTATGGGAAATCGATTTTTTGAAAGAGCTGAGCCTGAGATGCATTTACAGCTTTTTTTCAAACGGCATAAATATTTATCCTATGAAGTATTAAATTTTCAGTTAGCACAGAGAAAAAAAATATCGCCTAAGAATTAAACACCCTAATTTACATACGCACAAACATTTTCCATGACTAATTTTTTTCAATTTCGCTTACTTTTCCACAGCGCCAACTCGATACGGTCGGTCGGTTGGCCAGTGTAGAGTGTGTAATTTAAAGCAATGATGTTGGCGGCGTCTGAATGGCGCCGTACCGTATGCTATGAAAAAATGTGCATAACCACAGGCGTAGTAAAAATTGTTGCTACACTACAATTACATATGGATATGGCAAATGTAGAAACGTAGGGGCGCTAGGCGAAGCGAATAGGTGGACTGCCGACGCTGTGGGCTTTCATTTAATTCGATTGCTACCCGCATTCATGCGCATATGTACAAATGAATGTATGTATGTAAATACGTATGCATTGTTGCCTACTTTTAGNAGTCTGAATGGCGCCGTACCGTATGCTATGGAAAAAATGTGCATAACCACAGGCGTAGTAAAAATTGTTGCTACACTACAATTACATATGGATATAGCAAATGTAGAAACGTAGGTGCGCTAGGCGAAGCGAATAGGTGGACTGCCGACGCTGTGGGCTTTCATTTAATTCGATTGCTACCCGCATTCATGCCCATATAGACAAATGAATGTATGTATGTAAATACGTATGCATTGTTGCCTACTTTTAGGCACACGTATATTTTCAAAGCTTATTTTTAAAGCCATACAAATGTGGCGTTGGCGATGACAGTGGCAGCTTGAAACTGGAGTGAAAGAGTGCGAGAGATGAGAGGGTAGCGGTGGAAAAGTATGGCTATTTAACCTGCTAGGCGCCTGGTGTTGGCGTCATGCCGCTAGGCAGTAAAAGTTCACAAGCAAAAACATGCATACGCACACATACATGCTTCACACATACATATTCATGTAGGTATGCCAATGTATACATTTAGGCGGTTGGCCTGTATCGATGGCCGCGCATTGAAAATTGGATTTTCAATTGGTTTGCCGAACGGAAATTAATTCGGAGTGCGAGGCGGCAAAAGTGCAAATAAAAGCAACAAAAATACACATCCATAAACACCAATACGTCGCAAAAAATATATAAAAGCTTTCGTACAGCTGCAATGGCTTGCATTGCATACTTTGCAGCTGCCACGTACTTATGTGTGACTTTATGTAGTCAAACATACATATACGCACATTTCCACGTACATATGTGCTGGCAGTTAAGTGAAAGAAAGTATTTCCGTGTTTTTCTACTTTTCTCTGCAACTTTTCACCTGCCTCGCCGCGCGCGCGCACACACTCTCTCTCTACTTTCCTCTCTCTGCCTATTTTTCTATTTATCGTGTAACCTGCTGTGTGGTGTATTTGAACTTTAATTAAATTAAGTGCTGCCATGACAAGTACAGGAACAATGTAGCTGTAACAGCAATAGCAGCTTTAACTACTACTAATATGCTGCCAATATCAATATGCGCCACCTGAAAGTATGCAACAAACTTGTACTAAGTAAGCGAACAGTGGTCAAACGATATGTATTTGTATTTATTTGCTCGTTCTCTCTATTTTTGCACAACCTATATAATTAAGTTATTCGATTTGAAGTTGAAAAGTGGTTAAGTTTCGAGTGCAGTTTATTTATATATGCAGCCAATAAGTATGCAATAAATGTTATTTGTTTTAATTGAAGATATCCGTTAGTAATTTTAAATTAATTGATTGAAAATTTATTGCAATTTAATAAAAATTGCATTATAGGGCAATTACAGTTAATGAAAATATAGTTTCGCCTAAAAGTGTGCAGCACACAAGCGGAAAACTTGGCAATTGTTGGAAAGAGCGGAGGCTTTTGGCTTATTTTATGCTTCTAAAACACTTTATTTCGATAAATGCCGTTGGCAAGTACACAGTATCGCTTTTAATCTTAAAACTTTAAAAAGCATGTATGTATGTAATGTAAAAAATTAGTAACTACTGACATAAAAATATTGATAAACCTGAAGTCAAACCGAATTGCTTTCGGTTATGGTTTTCTGTGGTGTTAGAGAGGTTGGTATGATAAATTTTGGTCACCAAAAATCTTTAATTGCATTACAGTTTCGTCTGGAAATGTGCCTCTTAGTTTTTCATATATTATAGGTAAAGAATATAGTTTAAGTTAAATCGGTTATTGTTAAGAAAATATTGGCGACTTGAGTAAGGTCGACTTCGAGATTTAAAAGTTTTCAACTTCAAATAATTGAAATATTTTTTTATTAATTACAAAGCACCTGGACATACATATGCAACATTTAAGAATTTATTTTCCTAATTGAGGCAATTATAATAATCGTATTATGTATGAACTCTCGACCCATAATGCTGGAAAATATATACGTATATCTGGATACTAGTTTAATGTAATATAGCACAGAAATGTATTTTAAATTTATCTCAAAGCGCCTATAAATATGCAATGTTTAAAACAATGATTTTAGCTACATGTTATTTTTTTATTTTAAGAAAAGATAAGCTAATTAAGCGGCGGAGTAAACTCCGAAAAAATATCAAGACTCTATGAAGTGTTAAAAATTGCGCCTAAAAATAGGCAATGCTCTTTTTGTATATTTTAGCTGAGGTAATTTTGTTAAAATACTATTTGAAGTAGTTAGAAACAGCCTTTGGCAAATTCTGTAAACAAAATGAATTTTATCGACGTACCTGAAAGTATGCAATTCGCATAAAAACAATNACAAATTCTGTAAACAAAAAAATTTCAATGAATTTTATCGACGTACCTGAAAGTATGCAATTCGCATAAAAACAATTTTTAGCAACTCACTTTCTTTTCATTTAAAACGATATAAACTGCTTCACTTCTATTTTTTTAATTTAAATAGTCTTGTGATATATATTTCAAATCTTCACTTGAATTAAAAAAGAAAAATTTTATAAAATGAGCTTAGGATTGAATTTCCAACGCGCATTTTCGCTCAGGCGCCGAAAACTATGCTTTCAGGAATGTCGTGTTTTTGTATTTCAATAACCGCGCTATTATTACCGTTCCATATGAATCTTTATGTGCCTGCTAATAATAGCATAGTCTTCCCCGTAAATTAAATCTCAGGAAAATTAAAGCGAGCGCGAAAATAACAAATTACAAAAAATCAGACCACTATACTCTAAAAGTATGCCACAAGCTAAGCTTTGATATTTTAGTCCTTTCGAAAGCTACTTTATTGCAATTCATACCGGTACTACTTACAAGAAAATATCTACTTGCGTTTTATAAATTCTGGCCCGTGAGCTTTGCCAAATGTTCTCACCGTACCTTGCATACTTTTGGGGGGAGGGGCAGTGGCAGTCACTCGGTTTTTTATTTCAACAGTTTTCTTTTCTATACTTTTCTCGCGCGCTTGCTAAAAATTTTATGTGCATGTCATTTCGTTATCGTTCAAAATGTTATCTGAAGAGACATTGATTACATTTTAACTGCACCCATTCGTAGAGTATTTTTCTTTCTTTTTTTTGCGCTTTTCCGACCGACTTGAGACAAGTTAAGGTGCTGCCTGCCACGCCATGTCGTGCGCCACGCCCATGCAGTTTAAATGAGTGGCAAAAGCGCTTCCGTTATTGCATTTCACGAAATGTAGAAAAAACCTATTGCTTTGGCGCTGATGGCAATTCGCCGCTTCTTTGCTTAACGTCGAGTCACGTTGGCAGCTAGAGCTAAGAGCGTGTTGGCGCCTTAAAGTGGGTAAGTGAAAAGAGAGTGCTTGCAGTGTGTGAAAATAGTTAAAAGTGACTAGTGACTAGCGTAGTTTTAAATGAGGAGAACGCTTTGGTTAGTTCGCAAAATGCAAGAAATCGATTTCTGGGGCGCTTAGTTTTTAATAGCATACTTTTGGGTGTTAAATTTGCACAAATATTCACCTGGTCCAACTGCCGTAAGAGTGCAAACATTTTCTGATACCAGTAATTATTGCGCTTTAATGCGTTCGCTTCGTATGACCGTTGGTGCGGTGCTGGTCTATGGCTGGCATTCGACGAAATATTACGCCACTGCTACTCCTTAACTGGCTCACTTTATGACTTTGGCTTGTCAGTCAGGTAACCAACGTTTCTGACCTCGTTTGCGCGCTTTCAAACTCTCACCTTTTGCTCGATTTGTCGCCTTTCACTAATGACATGACGCCAGTTAGTTGTCGTTAGACGCTCTTTCTGGCTTTGCTGTGCTTTGTATGGATGTGGCATACCTAGCTCGTTTGCCACTGAATTAATGACGCTCATAATAATTTAGCGGTAAATAAACATTGTTGCATACATATGGATGCCAGCGCAAAGATATAATGGCTGAGATAGCATTTCAATATAAACATATTATGGAAAATGTTGAACCTGGGCGGCAGTTGTATGTTGAGGAAAATTGAAGCCCAGGCACGTAGAGAATCCATGCACTGCAGCAGCATGCTTTGTTTGACCACACTAAGCGAGTAATAAATTTACACGAGCCTAAATTTTCTACGGATGGCGCGCCGTTTATATAACTGTATTTAGTTCAGATAATTTCGGATTTTGTTAGCAAGCGCCTACACATATGCTACATTATGTTTGATTTGTGAAAAATTGATTTCATCTGCTTACATTTCATGACATACTTTGTGGCGCGTTGTTGCTACAAATTGCATTACTTTTTATTGGATTAACATTTGAAATGGTTGAGGAAGCAGCAAGAGTTTCGAAAGGTGATGCAATAAATGAAAATATGTTAGTCGTCTTTAAGGCGCAAGCATTTAATTTGTAAGTCGTTCACGCAGACAATTTAATGAGGTCGAACTTTTATTGTTTTCGCTGTAGTCGGTGATGTCATTCCAACAACGGCAAGTCAACTGCTTGTCTTCTTTGCGCCTGCTTATAAAATAAATTTGCGCAATTCTGTTGCCTACTTTTTGGTGTTACAGCCATAAAGTAGCAATAAAATTTGCAAATTTTCCGCATAAAATGAAAGCGCAAAGATATGCCATACATTTTAATGTGTTCTTTTCGTTTTTAAAGCATACATTTAGGCGTGCCTATAGCAAGAAACCAATACAAGGCAGCACCAAGGCAAGAATGTGCCGAAAACGGTGGGCATTTAAATACTTTGGTTGATTGAGTTTGTACATTACCCGTGTAATGTTGTTGTTTGCCTTCGCATTTGGCAATGTTTTTGTTTGCGCCTCCAAAGTATGCTCGTAAATGTAATTTAGTGTGCAAATTTCGAGTGTTAATGCCGTTTAATGAATTCAGAGCTCGCATACACACCATACACACACGCATAAAGCAGAGTAAACAGGCAGACAGGTGCGCCGGCAGATGGCAAACATTTGTGCCTGAACATGGGAGTGCATTGGAGGAGGCAAAGAGTAAAAAGTTTGAGGAGCAAAGAGCGAAAAACAGCGCGTTTTACCTTTGCGCCGAAAAGCATGAGCGCGTGCTTACCAAAACCTAGCAACCAAAGGCAAAAGCAATTGCTGATGGGTTTTCACTTACAAATGTATGTAAATGAATATGCGCCACACCACCAGCATTTTGAGCGCCTAAAATTATGCCACACAATGCAAGCGCTTACTTACAAACAAATTTGTTTTTGCTCCAGAGCATTAGTGATGCTATAAATAGATATGTAGGTAAAAAGCGCGCATATGTTTGCAGCACGCACAAATACGCACGATTCCCACAAACGCACAAACACAAACGCACCCTAGCTGACAAACGTAGAGCGCTTGACGACCATTATGTCGCGCAAATGCGCCCTTCAATATGCTTCACTCACACATACATATCTATGACTGTACCCACATTTTACCAGCATTTTAGAAAGTCGGCGCTTTTGTTGTTGCTATTGTTTTTACCTTCAATTTTTGCGGCTTTGTGTATGCGTGCACCGGTGTGTGAGCTGAAAATGCCATTTGATCGTTATCAGTTGACTTTGATGTAATGAATTTCTACACATCAAAAATATGCCTACAGCGTAAAATATATATATGACAGTGGCGCTGTTATTAGTGTTGATGTCTCAAGCGTTGTGATGTGTTCGCATCGCACACAGCATGCGGCATGCGGTTGTGTGGCATAATTATCACTCGTGCCTGTGTGTGTATGTGTGCGTGTCGGAATTCATGAATTAATATGTGTACTTGCGCTGACGGCCCTAAATTTGCGGCTGCTTGACTTCAGAGGTTTGAAAGCTCTTCGGGTTGTGGTGTAGAAAGCGTGGAAATGCGATAAGAGAAGCGATTTGCTGACTGATGCCGGTATAGGGGTGCGCTGAAAAGTATGCTATGCTTTATTGCTCATGTCAAAATGGAAAATTTGTTTGGGGTTTTAAGGATGTGTAGTAGGTCAGAGCGGGCATTGGTAGGCAACCTGAATGTATTTAATTGAAATAATCTAAATTAAATCCATATATGTATGTAGACCGGTATTTGGTATGATATCGTACCCTAACCACCAAAAAGATGTAAGTGACATTTTTTTAGAATCTTGTTTTGACGCAGAAATACTCCTAGAACATCTAGATGTATTTTAGCAACAAAAAGAAAATTTTGAAAAATGTCATTTACGTCCTTTTGGCGGTTAAGGCTCTATATGTGATTAAATAAAATCAAAATTTTTTTTCAGAAACTCACAGTACCACGAAAACTCCTTAATGAGGGACTAAAAGCATCATTTGGCTTAATTTCGTCTGTAGACCCAATATTCGTTCTGAAGGCTCATAGAGAAAATGTGGGCATTTGACTCGCTGGCTAGAATTTGAGCTGTGCCTCCTAGCAAGATTATTTCGACGATTTTTCAACAAGCAAGTATGAATATACAGATTTAGTGCTTCGGCAAAAATGAACGATTTTGTTAAAAAAATAAAAAAATAAAATTATTCGCTGTAAACTTATTTTCGTATATTGAAACCCACATATTATCGAAAACTTAAAAGCTTAACAACAATCGAATTACTATCAAAAACAACAGTAAAAAACTGTCGTAACGCTAAACTAACAAATGACACTGACAAGGCAATAANGAGAGCGGGCATTGGCAGGCATCTCAATGTTTTTAATTGAAATACTCTAAATTAAATCCATATATGTATATGGATGTAATTTGGTATTTGGTATGATATCGTACCCTAACCACCAAAAAGATGTAAGTGACATTTTTTTAGAATCTTGTTTTGACGCAGAAAAGCATCAAAAAGAAAATTTTGAAAAAATGTAACTTCCGTCCTTTTGGCGGTTAAGGCTCTATATGAGTTTTAAATAAAATCAAAATTTTTTTTCAGAAACTCACAATACCACGAAAACTCCCTAATGAGGGACTAAAAGCATCATTTGGCTTAATTTCGTCTGTAGACCCAATATTCGTTCTGAAGGCTTATAAAGAAATTGTGGGCATTTGATACGTAGGCTGGAATTTGAGCTGTGCCTCCTAGCAAGATTATTTCGACGATTTTTCAACAATGAGAAAAACCGAGAATCTTCAAGCAAGTATGAATATACAAATTTAGTGCTTCGGCAAAAATGAACAATTTTGTTAAAAAAATAAAAAAAGAAGAAAATTATTCGCTGTAAACTCATTTTCGTATATTGAAACCCACATATTATCGAAAACTTAAAAGCTTAACAACAATCGAATTACTATCAAAAACAACAGTAAAAAAACTGTCGTAACGCTAAACTAACAAATGACACTGACAAGGCAATAATGCGGCCAGAGACTTGAGTTGAAGAGGAAGAAGCGCCAGCGAGCAATTTGACATTTCTCACCCTAAACACATATAAAAATGCAGACATTCATATGTGGGAAAGTTAATTTTGCTCACACACCCACACACGCGCACAAGGGTATATGCCATTTTGTCTATTTTCCCGCCCGGCTGCTGTTTGGTTAGCCGTTTGGTCGATGCAAAAAATTCAATAATTTTCTCCTCACACATTTTGCTTTTCCCCTCTGCCTCCTTCCGACGGAAACAAACCCTAACAAAACATATTAAATTTTCTTATAACAATAACAATCGCAACAACAAACATGCGAGTGATGGCAATAACAAGTCGACGAATGTTATAACAATGAAGGATAAAGGCGGCCAGCTCGAAGGCGAAAGCTAGCTGAGGCCACGAGATACATGAATGTCTAAGACAGTGGCATCAAGACAAGAAATCAATTTCTAAGGAAAAAAGTTTTTGTAGAACAAGAAAAAAGGAAACACATGATATAAAAGCTTAAGAAAAAAATATTGGAAAAATAAAAAAATGAAATGCAGCAAAAAAGAAAAAAAAAATCGAGAGCTGACACACATCAAATGATGTCTAGATACTATTTAGTCAAGAAAACATATTGGCAAGCAGACAGGCCGACGACAAACGGCTGGCATGCGGGTGAACTGGCTAAGAAGTACTCGTATGCACTATTTAAGTATAGGTGAAAGTCATGGAGAAGGAGAACGAAATCAAATTTTCTAATATGTTTGTCTATGTTGGCGAACAAGGAAATTACACAGGAGGTGGAAAATTGCAAAAAGGTTGCGGTGAACGCCTAGAGGAAGAATAGCGCAGCAAAGTTTATATTTTAGAAACCAATTTTAAGGGAAGATTTTTAAGAAAGGTATCTTTTAGTGTTGCGGAAATCTAACAAACATAAATAACTTAGATTGATATACATACATATTTACATACGGTGGCGAGAATGTAAATAGGGAAAAGACATTTTAGCAAACATTGGCAACTTTTTTTTGTGGAATTTTAACAAATGTTTAATTTTTTGGAGCATGGAGTTTTGTAGGACATTAAATTTATGTATGCTAAAGTAGCTAAGATTTACGCTTGACTTTTGGCAATTTTTTTTTATGGAAAGAATGAGCAACACCTCAAAAAAAAAACAAAAAATCAACGGTAAGAACAAAACTGCATACTCAGAATAGTCAGAATGTTTCTAAGAAAACTAATCAAAAAGCCCAAAATACTGATGAAACTTTGTCGAATTTCGTTAACTCTTGTACAAAGTTTGAGATCTTGACTTAAATGGTTTTCGTTAGATATCGAGCTGCACTTTCATAAAAAAATAATAAACGTTATATTATCGAAAGTGTATCTTCCTCATTTATATTGTTGTGCATATATGTATGAATATAAGTCAGTGGAAAACTCTGTTGTCGCAAGAAACTTAAAAAACCGCATACACACATGCTCAAGAAAACATATTTGATTAAGAAAGTGCATACATATGTACAGACACACATATTTATATGAATATGTGTTGGATAAAAATTCAGGGTCTGTTGGTTGTGCGCCAGTGCGTATGCGGTTATCAAAGATGGAAACACGTGCTGTAAACATTGATGGGTATTTGTAAGTTAAAAATGAAGGTAATTTGTGGTGACAAGGAAGAAACGTATAATGGTTTCAGAAAGACCCAAATATAAGGATTTGAAATTAAACTAAGGAATACATTTCTTGTTTTGGTTAAATTTTCTTCAAAGCGCAAGACCTTTCAGGTAGGCTATATATACTAAAAGCTAGTGACTTAACGATGGCTTGGATTCAGCTTCGGTAAGTGTAAAATTTTTGGTATCTGTGGACACGGAGTTCGGAATATTTCAATTTACATATATCGCGTGTGGAACGGTCTCTCATACTATACAAACGTATGTACCTATATCTGAAGGTATGCGAGCATCGATGTTAGTTGATATTCGTTTAAAACTTTTTTTTATTTAAGCTTATTCCATTTTGGAAATTGATAAATTTTAAAACTCGACTTCGGCTTTTGACCGAATTCTATATGTTGCCAAGCATTCGGTGTCGGCTTCGCTGAAATTCTAGCTGCGATCCAACTCAAATGTATAATATACATATACCTGTGCTTCGTTATTCGAATAGACAATATCGAACATTCGGTTTCGGCCAAATTTTTAGTTGTTTTTTTGTAGTTCTTTATGAAATAAATATATATACGACCATTTTTTTTCTTGAGAGCTGCTTACTGATTTTAAAAATTTTGATAGAAGAAAATTTCTTTCCATTTCTTGTTCGTCATTTTATACGAATTTTTCGTTTTTCTTGAGAGCTGCAAACAGCCATTTTAAATGAACATATGTATACATATTTTATGGTCCCCTTTAAGAATATCAAAAATTTTATTATTTAAACCCAAATCTCACATTATGTGTTATTTTCAGTAGGTAAGTGATAATCCATTTTTAAGCGCCTAAAAGCTCACTATCGGAAAATATTTGGTTCATCGAAGGAAAAGCTGTGTTGGAAGTAAATACCTACAATCAATTTTTATATTTCAAAAAAATCATTTTAAAAGACAAAACTTCATAAAAACGTAGCACCCCTAACCGCCTAGAAGTATGCAGCGATGGATTAAATGCTTAGGATCAAACTTAGTGATTCAGTTGTACAAGGTATAAGCAATAAGTCGTTTTTTTATGCTAATCTGGTTCACGAAAGTATAAAAAAAATAAAACATAAAAATCATAAGTTTTAAACAAATTTGTATTGATTATAGTTAATCAGATTGAATCGGAGTGTACTAACAATTAAAGTATAACTCAATATTAGACTGTCTGCGGCAAAACTTGGCGTGTAGTTCTATTCTTAGATATTGAAACCTATGCTGCTCAGTGTTATTGACTGCAGTTTTCCTTTCCAACAAGTAGCCATACAACCGCAGGTAAATAAAGAATCAGTTTTCAAAGAAGACATTGGCTACTATTAAATTCGAACCATATATGTACATTAGAGCGGTTCTTAAATGTATGAAGCAAATTTTTACGTAAGATTTTCAAAGCTTCAACCCCTAGATGGTACTATAGTCGAAGATATCACATATAAATGTTGGCCTCGATTGGAGACGGTTAAGGCTTGTCGCACAGGGGTAAAATCTCAAATTATCTTATGAAAACGTCTTAACCGTCACCAATTGGGACCACAATTTATATGTAATATCTGTGACCGTGGTATTACCGATTGAGGGGGTCAGACTGAAAAATATCGTTCTTTGATTTTTTAAGGACCATCCTATGTACGTATGTGAGAATAACAACTTACATACATACATTTGTATGCACATATGTGTGCATATGCGCCTAAGTACATACACATGTTCATACATACATACATAATCATCCACTATCACTAACCGACCATCAATGTTAGCTATTTGTTGCATTTGTTTGCTAACCGCTAAAACCTGCCACATGCCAGCCCAGTCAAGTTGAGTGCTTTTGCAGCGCTCCATTACTGTGATTATACTATGTTTATATGTATGTAGGTACATTCGTATGTAACCACTCCACACCACACAGTGTGTGAGAATATTGTTTGATCCCTGCCAAAGTAGTCGAAGCAGCGGCTAATAGGCGCATACAGCAATTTGCTGAATCTGTGCAAGTAGCAAAGCATATTCATCGGAGTAGTACCCAGTCGGAAAAGTAGTAATGCATTACATGCGTGATAAATACTATAATGTATTTCTTATGAGTTCTCGATTATATTACTGCTAACTATGTAATCAGCATTCTAATGCATTCAAAAAGTTCCAAAAATTTCATATTAAAACACGTTTACTTCTCGATACTAGGGTAATGCAAAATTGAATGCATTTTCGAATGTGAAAAGTGTTGTTTTACTGATTATTTTTTCGATTACTATACATTACATTTTCCCACTGGGTAGCGGCGGCTGTGGCTACGGCTTAGACGTACATGACAGCAATCTTTTCCTCGGAAACGCTACAAACGACTGAGCGCATTATGTTCGACGACCATTGAAACATTCAACTTTGCCCACACCGCTGTTTGTCCGGCAAAATAAACGGTAAGCATGGTTTGCTGGTTGCTATGTAAGTAGTAGTATGCTTATCAATGCTTGCCAATCTTGATTGTATTTGTGTTTGTATTTGTATTTGCAATAGAGGCAGAAGATTGGTGGGAGTGATTGGGAAGAGGTATGCTGATAGCGGGGTCAGCATTAAAAAGTGTAGATGGTGTAGGTGGCTTGAAGAGTGGTATTTGGTTTGCTTGGAATGAGTGTAACACCTCAGACAGTTTGGCTAAAGGAGTTGCTCTCGAGTGTATTTGTGCGAATTCAAAGAAATATGAGGTGCCTTGTTTTTATCCAAAGTTAGTGTGAGAGCAGATATTTTTGAAAATATAATTGATTAATACGAATATCTTAAAATACTGGTGGCTCTTTTCAGAATGATTAAACTTATGTATCTGTTGAAATAAGTAAGCAAAGTAAACATTAAAAACTCCGTGTAAACGCCTAGTAGGGGACAAGGGTTTAATCTGGCATATATTTTTAGAGTTGCCATTTGTCTCAAAAATATTTTTTTTTTTAACAAAATGAACTGTTCGGAGTGTTTTATTAATTTTTCAAGGTTTTCCGAAGAGATTCTGTTCTGTACCTGCAGTATTTTTCAGAACTTCGGAATTTTTCGCTTTTTATTTTTCGGAATTTTTTTGAAACATTTCGAAATTTTCCAGGTTTTTCATGATACCGTTCCGGGTTTTGTTTTATCTTTTTCGTTATTTTTTTTAAGTTTTTTTCGTACCTTTTAGAATTTTCCCGCTACTTTTGGTATTTAATTTTAGCGATTTTCGGATAGTTATAACATTTCTATATTTTTCAGTGATTTTTTATGGGTTATTTGTATTTCGTTTTTTGAACTTTTTTCCGAATTTTGCTCCTGTATAAGTTGTGTTATGGATAAATTCCTATAAGTAGAGTTGCTGGCAAAGTTTTACTCTGACATCTATATATCTCAAAAATATATATTTTTTTGAAACCAAATGAAATGTTTGGTATTTTTTGAAAAATTTCCAAGGTTTTCCGGTGCTGTGCCTCCAGTATTTTTCGGAATTTCCCGGGGCTTCGGAGTTTTCCGCCTTTTATTTTGCAGGATATTTTCGAAACATCTCGCAATTTTCCCATATTCGCAGAGTGGTTTTAGGATTTGGCGTTACTTTTGGCATTTAATCATGTGCGATATTTTGGGTATTTATCGAAGCTTTTCTGTTCGGTTAAGAGATTTTGAATGGGTTACTTGCATTTCGCTTTTCGTTATTTTTTCCGAAATTTCCTCGTGAGTTTTGAGATTTTATTTCCGGACTTTAGTATGTTTTCGAAGCGTTTCAGGCTTTTTCGGGATTTTTTCGAAGTGTTTGTGTTTTATTTTTCGGGATTTTTTTTCGAAATTACCGATATCTTTTCAATAGCGCTCTACATTTTTTCGAACATTTCCGGCGACTTCGATATTTATTATGTACTCGGTATTTTTTGCAAAGCTGTCTGCAGTTTTCGAAGCTTTTGTATTTTTATCCAAACTTTTCGGGATTTTCAGCGCTTTTCCGGATTGTTCGTGTTTTATTTCTCGGAACTATTTCCAGAAACCCCACATATTCTCGGGACATTTACTTCAGCGAACTGAAGATTATTTAGCACACAGTTTATTTATTTAAAAAAAAATTTCTTATCGATTCGAAAGCAACCAAAAATTGATGATTTTATTTTTGATCAATCAAGAGTATTCATTACCATGGCTTCGATGAGTGAAGCGAACAGCAGAGGAATTTCTTATTGCATATTTTTAAGCACATGTGATGGTCGCTTTGAGATTTAGTTATAAAAATTTGCCCATTTTAGACTCTAGAGACCATATCCTAGACATCTACATTCTAGCAATGGACTCTAATTGTAACTACCGCAGCCAACCACTGAAACAGCAAACTTTTCTCTATAGCAAACTACTGGGCACTCAGCAATTACTCATCACCACCAAGTACTGCACACAGCCTTTCCAAACGCTCGCAACATTCTGCTTCCCGCCTATGTTGCACTATTCTCCTTCCAGCACACTCCTCGGTGTATTTTACCATCTTTGTGGCGACAGTATGCCATCTCCTGCACCGGCACATGTGTGTCCAATAAAGAATCTAATAACGAGCCTCGTTGAGCAAATCGATAAAGTTGTAACATTATTATTATTATTTCTTTAGCTTTTGCGGCAGGCAACATCAATGTCTGTGTCCTGTTTCTTCATACTTTCTATTTTCTATTTCCTATTTTATTTGTTTGTGGCAAGTAAGGAAACAAGAAAAAAAAAAACAAAGTAGAAAGATTCTTGACCAGCTTTGGTGCATTAATAGTTATACGCTATCCATTGGCCGTTCAGTCGTTCGCTCACTTCAATTGAGCTATACCAGGGTAATGCAGCTGCTATGCACACGCCGTGTGTGTGTGTGTGTGTGTGTGTGTGTGTGTATGCGCATGTGCCCACCAAAGGACATGGCTCGCTGGGCAGCTGATCAGATGTGTACGAAAATTGAACTGAATGCGATGTGTAGAGCTGGATATTGGCTATTCAATATTGGTTAGTTGCTTGAATGCTTCGATGGATGGAGAGATGCACGTCGAAGAAATGGACTACTGACTGCCTGCTGGACAGCGACCATCACTGTCCACTATGTTCGCTGCCACTGACAGTGACACTCACTCACTGACGACTATGAAGAAATTTACGCAGCTATAAAAGTGCGCATAAAAAGTGGGGAGGTAATAGAAAAAAAATGTCAGCTTAAAAAAGTCAAATCTTGTATACAGCTTAAGGGCGACTTTAGTACAGCTAACATCGAGCGCAGGATATCAGCGCGGCAGTGGTTGAAAATGTGGGCAATCGAAAAGTTATCGCATGTTGCACATCATGTTGACAATTGAATTATGTATGTCAGCTGCCAGCGTAACGCCGTCCTTATGGGTGTATGTGTACCAGTGTGTGTGTAAACGACTACTCTACGCTTGTTTACAAGGATCAAAGCCACTACCAGTGTCAGTGGCAGTGCGCTTGACCAATAAATAGTTAGGCGGCCAGTGTAGAGAGAAACAAAAAAAAAAATGCCCAGGAATGTTTTTTAGTTGGGTGGAAGATTGGCGCAGGATATATGTATGCGACAATGCTGCGTGTGACAACAAATATAAAAAGTATGAACAAATCCCAACCGTACAAAATGCTTGCAGCGGCATTTTTGCGCTGGTTGGCCCCTTTGTGGTATGCAACATATTGCTGCAAATGCTCACATTCTTTCAACTAGCAACACCCTTGCTTGCACTCCTTTGTCACCTCAGTCGCCACCAGGCAATGCGTGCTGATGAATTGTTCAACACAATTCACTATTGTTTTTGTTTTTTGTTCCCTTTTTCGCAATTTCTATTCTAAAACGACAAACAATAAGTAGCTTGTGCAAGGCAATATGCACGTAAGCTGATATGCAGCGTCCGCTACGGTATGTGCTTGTTTGCGCTTTCATGTGTCCGTTCGATCTCTATAACGAAGTTAGTTTGATTGGCTATTTTGTCGTCCGTCCATCTCATTCATTCATTCATTCATTTACTTCCTTTTTTAGAAGCTCATTCCTTTGTGCAGTTGTCTGTTCACTTGTTTGTTTTTTTTTGTTACACACTGATTGATTGATGGCTTAACGTTACAAACGTGTTTGCTTTTCTGTTGAAAATTTTTATTTAATTTTGTGAAAATTTTCTACGATATTAAATGGCAATAAATGGCAAATGAATGGCGGCACAATGGCATACGAGCTCGCAAAGGGTGGAGAAAATTTAATAAAAATGTTCTCGGAAAACGGAAAAGTAAAATAAAAAAGAATAGAAAACTTTTGATTATATGAGTTGCTATTGACTTTAGATAGATGGGGGAGCTGTAATGTGTTTGCATTGCACTACTTAGTACATAACTATTTGTAAGTAAGTGAAGACAGAAGAAAAGGCAATACAATGACGTGTGGCGAAAATCGGTTTAGGGGGTTTGTAGAACCAGACAGCAGTATGACCCTAATAAAAAGAGAGAATGCAATACCTGTAAGTACAAGTATGTATTACAAATTTTAATAATCGGACATATTTTGTCAGCAGGTGCTCTAACATTACTTTTATTGCAAATGTTTTTAAACGATTAAGCTGCTTACAAAATCTATAATTTTTCACGTTTAAACTGGCCTTAAACTTGTAAGCATCACATTAAATGTGTAAGCTCAAACTTACTTGTAAGTCGTAAGCAAGTGCTTACAAAATAGTGTGATGATTTTTGTCATAAAACTAAGTCAAGAGTTGTAAGCTCTACTAAAAATATGACAGCACCAGCTTATTTAAAGCCTGTAATTGAGTGCTTACAAAATTAAGTGATAATATATGTCATACAACTATTTAGAAGGTGCACACCGATTCAATATATTACCTCAATCTTAGTTAAAATCCATCAAAACAATTGTAAGCGTTACTGAACATATGTATGCCTAAAAACTGTAATGAAAAAAATGTATGTGGTAAGTTATTGATAAGAAACGTGGATTCCTTTCAGTGTGCTGTAATTTTCTGGCGCGAAAATAAGTAACGAGGAGGAAGAGCTAGCTGCGTTCAAAGTTAAAAGGGTTGCCGAGTTACCGCATAATGATTTATTACATTAGCGACTTTATATTCAACAAATTTATTGAGCTCAAGGCCTATTTTAGTGAAAAAAATGTTGTGAAAAAACCACAAGTAATTTACATATTTTATATGAGCTTTAGCTGCTATTGACGAGTTTAGTTTATATATCCCTAATAGACAGGTAGACAGATTTTTGAATAAAGCACTGTAAGCAGTAGGTCTATTCTACCCTCAGCTCATCACAACACCTCAACTAGCCCTTGAGGCTCTGGAAATTTCAGAATATATCCCGAGGGCACTTGAGACGGTCAAACTCCAGACTGAGATGTAATGGAGTCTCCTCGGCAACATTACAGAAGCGACATAGATCTCTAGACCATATTCCTAAATTATACAAGTGATCTCTGTTTTAAATAAAGAGCTACTAACATAGATACACAGTTTTTTGAACTAAATTTAAAACAAGCAAAGTGCTTACAAAAATTATGGGTAGATTTCCAGTACATGATACCAACAAAAAGCATACGTTGCCTTCTTGCCTTTACCAACCAACATTATGCTAACCTAAAATTGTAAGCTTCGCTAGTGCGTACAAAATTGAAGTATCATTTTTCTTATTATGTTAATAAAAATTTGTAAGCATTAGTTCAGAAATATCGGCACGTGCTTACTTATAAGATATAATCGTCCGCTTGCAAAATTAAGTGACCGTTTTCGTAGTTAAACTAACTAAAAACTTGTAAGCGCTGTTTGAAATAGGGAGCTACAGACATAAATAGAATATTTTTTCATTAAATGTAAAATAAGCAGAGTGCTTACAAAAATTTCACTTAGATTTACTGTATATGAAGGTGATGGGATATCAACAAATTTGCACAATACTATACCAAACACATCCAAAGTTATCCATGCAATGGTTAAGTCTGTATTTCGTTGAAACTTATTTTTGTGCAATTTTTTCATAAAAATCAGTGGCACGAAAAAGTTAAACTTGAGCCAAAAGAGAACGCAAAAAAAATTGCAAAGATGCATATCTCCGGAATTTTTTCAAACTCCGTCAAATATTCCTTTCCTTCCAAGAATCAAATAGAAAAAAACTATCTTCGCATAAGGGGCTTACTTTCATATGAACTGAACCGTACTGGTCAACCACTACTTAAAAAAACAAGAATAAACAATTCAAAATTCGTTGCATAAACGTAGGCGCTTGGCTGTCATTAAGCTGCTCGATTTTCTTAGAATTCCGTAAAATTGTTGAGAACTGGTGAATTTTAGGCACATATGCAATTGGACTGGCAAAAGTCTGTGTGCAAAAATAGGAACATAAACGCAACAACAACAATAAAACAAAAGCAACAAAATTATCGACAATAGCCAACGAACAGCGACAATAGCCATGGCTGGTGCGTTTCACAATTTTTCCAGAGCTTGAAAAATAACGTAAAATTTCATATGCTTATCACGCGCTTGTGTGAAAAATAACGGCACTGAGCAACAAAAACATGCAGTAGTTAATACCCGTAGTAGACACATGTGAATAAATACATAGGTTTATACACACAAACATACACACATATATACATATGTAGTATTTTTCGAGAGATTGAGATGGAGAAGAGTATGGGCGGTATGCAGTGGGGTTACCTTACCCCTGCTTTTACTCGCACTTTTCATTGGGGTAAGAAGGAGGTCTCACATGTAATTTTATTTGTACTTATGCATTTTTTTTCAGTTTTTTCTTTATTTCATGAAAACAAGCGCAAAAATTGTTTCGTTTATTGTGACAATTTTACTTTATCGCCGAAAGTATGAAAACACAGCGTTGGACAGCTATGAGCGTAAAAAGCGAAGCAATGCTTGAAAGTGCAGAGTAGGTAGAGGGGTTAGTTGCAAACCATCGCCCAATTACATACATATTTATATGAATGCTCGTAAGTAAGTACATTGCCAGCGACACGTCCGAGAAATTCAGTATGCGCGACAC
>NW_016162743.1:0-40929 GCF_001687245.7 Rhagoletis zephyria | reverse complement strand
GTCGGTTCAAAAGGAGAAAGTGCCTTGATCCGACAAAATTCATACCAGGGAATTATTGGCTTATTGCACTGCTTCAGGGTGTTTTCAGACAACGATGCTAAAGTGTATTGCAAAGATTCTTCTGGTGCTTGTTTCTTGATGAACGCTTCCCTGATAATTTGCCTGCAACTAAGGTTAGCGACTTCCATGCGGGGTGGAATTCCCTGAAAGGAGAACGCAACAGATGAATATCGTTTTCAAAGTAAATAGGTTCAGACACAAGTAAATCGTTAAAAAGTGGAAACCAAGGTCGTGAGGGCCAGTTTGGTACAACCAAAATGCCTTCTGCTTGGTCATTCATTATTTTCCTGATCACTTTTAGAATAAGCGCGAACGGAGGGAAAGCATAAAACTCCAGATTAGCCCAATCTGTCGTAAAGGCATCTATTTTCGTAGCCTCCGGATCCGGAAACCAAGAACAGAAAATTGAACATTTCGTGTTAACATTTGTTGCAAACAAGTCAATTCTTGGCTGGCCCAACTTCGCCACAATTTTCTTGAAAGCATAATCTGTCAGCTCCCATTCCGTTTCTTCTGATATTATGCGCGATTCCCTATCAGCTTCAATGTTTTGGGATGACTTAATGTATGTGGCTTGAATCCACAACTTTTTTTGTTGGCACCATTGCCAAATTTCTTTGCTAAGTGCCGACAGCTTCGGATATTGTATACAACCCATTTTGTTTATTAGCTAATCGCGGTAGAGTTGTCTATCCTGAATAAAATTTCCGCAGACTTTATGTCAGCAGGAAAGCATTTGAGTCCGTAGAAAGCGGCTTGTAATTCAAGCAGGTTAATGTGGTTTTGCTTCTGCCTATCACTCCACCAACCATGCGAGTTCCCCAGCCAGAAAGCGAGGTATCGGAGAAAATTTCTAAAATAAATTTCCCTTCTCTGATGGGATTATTTACTGCATCGATGTTATTGATCCACCAATTAAGATCTTCGTGCAAGTAAGAGTCAATATGAACTTTTTGCTCGTAATCTCCATTGCTTTTCCTAAGAGCTAAAAATTTGTGTCTCTCCAGCTGCTTTGTATAAAGCATTCCATATTGAACTGCAGGACAGGCTGCGATAAGGTAACCTATAAATTGAGCTAGAAACGTAATTTTCACCACAGACATTGACTTCAGTTTTTTGGCTGCTATTTTGATTTTTTTACGTTTCTCCAATGGAAGACTCATACAAAAGCTGTGTGTATCTACTACAAGTCCTAAAAACCTGCAGATCGGAGACGGTTCTAATTGAGATTTTTGCCAGTTTATCCTGAAACCTAATTTTTGCAAAAGCGATGTCGTTTCCGCGATGTTTCCTCTGCAGAGTAAAGCTGAATCTCCTAATAGGAGCATATCTTCAAGGTATACGACTGATTTCCACCCTCTCGACCGTAACTCCTTGACGACTGGTTTCATTACTCTGGTAAATATATAAGGAGCCACCGATAGACCAAAAGGTATGCAATCAAACTCGTACAACTGTTTTGCGAACCAAAATCTCAAAAATTTTAGGAAACTTTCATGAATTGGTATCAGGAAATATGCATCATCAATGTCAATGGAGGCCAAGAAAGCGTTTCTAGAAAGTATTTGTGTTACCGTTTTCCAATCCTCCAGCTTGAAATGAGGAGCAACAATAAATTTATTTAGCATTTTCAAGTTTAAAATAAAGCGTTTCCCGCCGCTAGGTTTTCCAATTAAAAAATATGACGACACGAATTGACCCTCACTTGGGTTACATGCACTAATTGCACCTTTCCTCAGAAGATTTTTAATTTCTGCTTCACAGTCGGCGATCTCCTCATCGTTAAAATGAGGTTCATTGGGTACCTGACCCTGATATACATGTGAGCAAAATGAAATTTTATATCCAGCTATAGCCTGCAATGCTATCACGTCTGAGGTAAGTTGTCGCCAATGGCTTATAAAATATTTCAACCGCCCTGCAATTATGCATACCTTTACTAGCGACGATAGTTGCTGCGATTCCTGCTGCGATTTCTGCTGTTCCGATGATGCCCTGTTTTGTTCCGAGATACATTGCCCCCTGTCTGGTAGCTCTTCCTCTGGTTGCACTTCCTGACAGGGGGTTTCGAGTTTAAATATTGCTTCGGCTTATAGCCTGATACTGGCTTCGGAGTTGCAGTTGTTGAGATAGCTGACGATGTCTTTAGCATGTCTTTTCCAGCTTTCTACAACGTTGAGGCTGTCTTGACCCGTTCGGTGAAAGATTCACCAAACAGGAGCGTGTCCACTGGACCCTCTGTTGCAACACTTTTGGACAATAAGGTTAGACCAGGCAAGATAAATGAGCGCCGGGTTGTAGATAGCTTGTAATGCAAGTCTGTTAAAATTCTGCCTGCGCCTCCAAGAGCTGCATTAACGGCCCTATTTGTCTCATCTTCAGGGTCTTGTTTCAATGTTTTTGAAAACGCTTGACCCAAAGCGCTTAATGCCGCACCAAGCTGGTTTTGAAGCGCTAATTGAAAACTATCCCTTTTAAGAGCATGCGGCGCCAGTGTTAATTTCAGCTCTGGGTTTAAAGCTGGACCACCCAAGCCGGGACAGTTTTCCGGTATTGGATATTTTTCGAAAAGTTCTTCTCTGCCCTCTGGTGGTAGCCCTGACCTTGCTAGAGCTAACCAGTTTTCTGCGATTGGCTGAAAAATCGTCAGCCCTTGTCTGTGTGTTGCCGTACTTGGAGCAATAAATGCCAACATGGAGTCCGACAAGACTTCTTCATGGTCTGGCGACTCCGGCGACAGTCCCGAATCTTTGGCCGGCTCGGCACACTATTCACCTACTCCACTTCCTGAAGTTAAGAAATTCGAGCGAATATGAACAATGTCAGGTGAGTTGCCTGACGCCTGTGTCATGCCTCGCAGGTCACGCTATACTGGTTGACGTGTCGTTCTTCTCGAGATACGCTTTCCGTCATTTTGCTCAGAATTCCGATGATCATCCATGTAGCGTACTCTATTAGCATTTCCACAACTTCTCGAGCGTGAATAAGGGTAGAACCCGAGCTACAGGATGAGCAAGAATGGCGTCTCATGCGTAATCATGCCCTCTACGCTGCGAACCTCGAATTGATTGATGCGAAGTAAAATGGCTGCTTGAACTGGAGTCTCGATGAACAGACCTGCGACCCTTCCGTCTGCTTTGACGATACTCGCGTCTTACGTCGCTTTTTCGACCTTCAGCATCCCTCTCCAGTTTTGCAATTCTGCGCATAGCATCGGCCAGAACAGATTGCGAAGCATCCATTTTTGCTGAATTCCTCTGCTATTTTTCCGTTTAACAAGTAAAAACACGTGCGACTAGATCAGCACAACAAAACGTAATGAAGAAACGAATGCTAAGATGGCGGACCAAGCCAAGGGCTGCCACCTTTCGTGAAATTCTACAAAATTCTTTTAGAATTGTGAAATGTTGTGACTAGATCTGGCAACTGGCGTTACTACGAGTTATTGATCTCGAGGACGAGACAGTGTGGTATAACTAAACTTGACAAGTTTTGACTATTAATTTTGTTACTATTTTACATTATTATTTTTTTTTTTATAAAAATATTTAAAAAATTAAACCAACTCTCGTACAAAGATCGAGCTTCCAAAAAATGTAATAGCTTCGAATTTTTACGATTTTTTTTTTTAATTTTTAAGCATTTCATAGGGTTTGAAACATTCATTTTAATTTCTTTCATATTCAAATTAGTTTTTCTATTGACATAGAAACAACAGAGTTCGTACAAATTAACATGGCCCGAATCAAATGAAATAAATGACAGCTCTCTTCCCTCAGTATAACTTAAGTTCACGAAGCGAACTCGTTATTGAGTGACATAAGCTCAAAATAAAATTTGGAATCGAGCTTTAGTCGTTCTTTAATGCAATGCTTCAGACCCAAATTTTATTACCTTTCATTTTGTATAATCCCCAAAGTGACAGTTAGTAATTTTTTTAAGCGTGTTACCATATCAATAAGAGAGCTAAATTTCATTCTATCGCAAATAAATATTAAAACATACAAAATTTGCATTTTTATCCATTTTATAAAATCCATTGAAAACTACATAAAATTCCATGACTATTTAAAACTAAAATTCACTAAAATATGCATAAATATGTAAATAAAAAGGAGGTTAAATTCTTGCACAAATATTCCGAAAACAGAAACTTCAAATCGGGGTCTCTCCAGCGGAAAAACACGACGAATGCGCCTACAAAAAAGTCAAACCACAAAGGCAAGATAAGAATGACATAAATGAAAAATAAAAAAATGTAACATGAAAAAATAGTACAGCAAACGCAAGCAATGTAGACGATGACATTAAGGTTGAAGCCATGGCTGAAGAAGGGGCGAAGAACAAGAGAAGCTGATGGAAATGACGAAGCAGTGCAAATATCGTACAACCACCAACCAACCAACCACCTTTATTACAGTTACGAGGTTGAAAATTATACTCCTGGCGCCAAGCAGCAGGCAGTAGGCAGTAGGCAGCCAAATAACAATGCGGCTGTTATGCGGTAGTCATTACAACAACATTGAGCCGTCACAGAAACCAAGCACGGCAACTGTAATAACAACCGGAGTAGTAAAATATTGTAGTACATACCTACAAATGTACCTACCCAGCAAGCATTTAGTTTTGTGAGATATGTGGTCGATTCGTTCGTGAGCCGCATAAAGAGCCGGCTCTGTTGATTAAAAAAGTGTTTTAAGGTGCATGCTTCACATTAGGGATTACCGTTTAACGTAAAATTAAGTTAACATTTTATAAAATAGCGAAATGTGGGAATTAATCTTACGTGAATGTTAGTTAGAACCAAACCATATAAGTGTTCAGATTCGACGTAAACTCTTGACCTATGAAATAATATATGCAAGCGATCGTTTATACCAAGAGTCGTGCTAGAATTAGTGGTGCGAATCTTTTTCCATGCATTAAAAAGTAATTTTCTGCTTGCTGCCGCGACTAATTAGAATGACTGTTAGAATTTTCATAAAATTGTAGAATCATAGTACCATTGCCATGCTAAATCCGATTTTACCATACAATTTATAGATTGGCAATTGGCAGCTGTCAAATCAACTGTAAATTTATGTAAAACTATGAAATCTTTTTGAAAATGTCAAATTAACATTTTACAGTTGACAACTGTCATTTGGGTTTAAAATTTCTCAACCTTATTAAGTTTTGAGACACGCATATTATGTCAAATTACAATTTTGACAGCTCTCACATAAGCTTTCAATTGAACTATCAATTGCTCTAAAAATAACAAATTCATTTAAAAGTACTTTCGTCAGGTTTTTAGACACACTGATCACAAATTGTGTGTCAAATTACATTTTTGGCAGTTGGCAGCTGTCAAATTGACTATAATTTTTTTAGAATAAAAAAAAAACTTTTTTAAAACGCCACTTATTAGGTTTAAAGATAAGTTAGTCAAGAGTCGCTGTCAATTGGATTGTCAATTTCTATAAGCTAAGAAAATCTTTTTAAAATGCAACTTATTAAGTTCTTTGATCACGAATATTTTGTTCAATTAAAATTTTGACAAATGTCAAATAAGCTGTCTTTCTTTAGAGATTGTGAAATGTTCCCAAAAATTAAACTTACTAGATTTTAAGACTCACTGGTCTTGAGTTCTATATCACATTTAAGATTTTTCAGTTGACAACTGTAGTTTTGTCTAAATATAAGAAAATCTTAAAAATTGCCCTTTTTATAGACTTTTCTTCAGTTCTTTGCTTAACAGAATTATTTATTTATTTTTATAAAGGGAACATCTTTAAACTGAATTTATGTAGAATTAAATTATGAAATAATAACATTAATTATAAATATACAAGGTGTTTAGCCCCCATGGCTAAGTCGTGTTATTAAGGTATAGCTAATTTAGCAACGAATCATGTTTAAGAAGAACACCAACCCGGAAATTACTGTTATAATTGAAAGTCTCCATAAAATCATTAGGGATATTCTCTGAGTCTTGCAAAGCCCTTGCACGGTGCACGGATTGCATGGTTTGCAAAGCTGTCCCATACGAAAAACCGGTTTTAACCGTGCAATCCGTGCAATCTGTGCACCATGCAAGGGCTTTGCAAGACTCAGAGAATACCCTTGTTGTTAAGAAAGCTCTAAACCAGCTACGACCAACTCATAGCACGCTTACTCAATCACATTTTGCGCTTGTGTTGAAAGGTCATCGATACATCCAAAAAAATCTGCAAATGTAACACAGCGTTTTATTTTTAGTTTTATTTTTACTAAGGTAACGTAACTATGCAATAGAATTTGCAGTGAATATAATAAATAAAATAAAAGGAGGTCCTAACGCTTTGACACATCGAAAGTTTAAAACCTTTCTCGAAGAGTTGAAAAGTAAATTGGAGATTTGCTTTTATATACGTTGGTTAGTCGCGGTATATGTTTGTAAAGATTTTTTAATTTAAGGAAGGAGGTTCCTAAAGTTTTTTTTAAATTGATTCTACCCCAGCCAATGAGCAACTCATTACTGCTCCAAAAAATGTAGATTTTAATCTTGATTTGGCTTTTTATGCGACTTAACCAGTCTTTTTAATGAGCTCAATTTGCTTCTTCAAGGGAAAAACAAGCATATCTGTTAACTGGTTTCAACCGTCAATCATTTTGCAAGCATATTAAATATGTTAATAGGAAATTTAAAAGATAAAAACGTTTGCATTTTGGTAAAAAACGCTGAAGTTTTTGTAGATAATCAAAATAGAGAAACAATTAATATCTGCATTGAAATTATTGAAAGGCTATCCGCTCACTCAATTTTTGGTTCCACATATACTTAATCACGATTCCTCATTTTCGTTTTTAAAAATAATATTAAACAAATACCGGCATAATTTTTCTAATTAGCATATATCTGATTTGTTTTGAAATAAACTTTTATTCGACTTAAAAAAGTACCTAAATAAATAAAAAATAAAAAATTATGCTCGATGTCTTTTGAAATGTAAAAATGTGTGAATGGACGCAGCTGGAGTTAACAAAAAACAATCCCCTGCATTTTTACATCAAACAACGGTTCAGTGACTGCTCCAGCAGCGCACAATCTGCTGGCTCACCAGCTAAACGTTGATTGGCAAGCAAATCAAATACATATTTTTTCTCGCTGTGCAAACAGAGCTTTTGTACTGTCGGCGTGAGGCTCTTTGGTAAAACGTTCGAAAAAGATGATGTTATTTGAAAGCAATAATTGCATTTTATTTATTCAAGCTAAATATTTGAAAGCAAGCATGCGTAGTCGGCGGTGGCTGAGCGTGCTTCCAGAAGGTGCCGGATTCGAATTCTATTCGGCGCTTCCTTAATTTAATTTAATTTTTTTTAACAATGAAAACTTATCTGTGAAGTGCAGAAGGAAAACGTATTGAACGAAAAAGTCAATAAGACAAATTTCAGAAAAATAGCAAAAAAAAGTATTCACTTCACAAACAATTTTCGTTACTTGTCTGTACATACGTTTCTGCCGCACACTTTAGTGTGGAAACGGATCGTCAAAGTATCTGAAAATGGAATCGGTAAAAGGACAAAAATCCGCACTTCAGCCACTTTTTTCCTTTTTCGGATCGTTTTTCAGATTTTTTTTGCTGGCTGGGTTGGTACTCGTACGTAAATGTATTGTTTGAGTGTGTGTGCAAGTGAGGGTAAAGGTAGTACCTACATCGAGGTATATATAGGCGGTTGCCGCAAACGAACAAGCGCCATAACAGCTAGCAAGTAGAATAAAGTTATCCTTCGAACTCTGCTTTGGCTTTGAAAACAGCTATGAAAATATCATTAATTAAGTTTTTTTGCTTGAGCTTGGCCTAACTGGTTGCATTAAGAGCCTCACAAAAAACAAAGCAATTGTCTTGGGGAGTAGAAAGCAGCAAAAAAATGTCTAACCTCAATACCGAAAATTGTAGCAGAAGTTCGGCCCATAAATGCCAAGTTATTATACGCCATAAGTATTACATTTATGTGCATATTTTTGCCAGCACGCCTCTATCGCATGAGAGCGTTAAACCTCGTCTGTATAATAAAAATATGCAAAAGCTCGTTGGCCTGCACTGGAAAGGACGAAGTGCCACAATGACTCAAATGGTGGCATATTGTGGCACCTGCAACAAATGTTCATCGCTGTTTATCGCTGCATTTTCTTACCTTTTTTATGTACGACTATATATTTTGCGCCGCAACAAACACGTACGGACGTGGTTTGGCAAGGCAGAGGTGCGCGTGTAGAGGTTAACCAGGCGGCGCAATTGATTTTTCGTGTATGGTAACAGTACAAGTACATACATACTATGCAATGTGCAGTAATCTTCTATATGTGTATGTAGTATATATTTGTGTCAGCAAGCGATTAGCTGTAGTGCAACTTGATGCTTCTACCTCGCTTTCGGCCTTTCGCTCTTTGTGTGCGCGTGAAATTTTATACGTTGAATACATACTTAGCACACCGACTTACGTCGACCAGCAGCAGCTTCCTCTGCAATCATCCTATTGGAGCGGCTTTGTAAGCTTTAGCTGCCATCGAAATGAACTGACAAATGACTTTTAACAGCATATCACACCTAATCAGCCGTCAAGCAGACGCCCAAACCCACAACTAACTACCAACTAAGTACATTGCGTTTGTTTGTATGTGGTAAATATTATCAGCTGGTGTTCGTAGCTGGCCAAGCCGGCACTTTGTGGGTTGTCGTGAAAAATTCGTAGTAGCCTTCCAACAAAGCAGCTACAAAATATGTACTCCTATATTTTACATTGTGTGCAAAGTAACTGCAGTATCGCGTCAAATAATTAGGAGCACTGGCTAGAATTTGAAAAAAAAAATGCATATTTAAATTAGGAAATTATAAAAATATTTTGTTTTTCTTTCTAGTGAACTTACTCTAAATATGTAATTTATTGGGCTCATAGCTCTTTCAGTTTTGAAAAAAAAATGTAAGGTATAAAATGTGTAGTTTTTTATCGTTATCGTTTTTGATATAGCTATTGTTATCGTTACTGTTATTTGTTATTGGTGTTTTGAGTTTGATTTATGTATATATCTATCGTTAATAAAAGAGTTATCGTTATCGCTTGAACTAACGTTACCGTTATTGGTAGATATGCTTATTATTATTTTTATCGTTACTATAACAACTATGGCTGACGCTTTACCTATCGTCATCATTACAGTGTACCGTTACCAGTATTTTTATGGTTATCATTGTTTTTAAATTTATATTGGCATTTTTATTGTTACGTTTAACTTTATCGGTATCGTTGGTATTTGAATTATCGTTACCGCTTTAACTATGGTTATCGGTAGATATTGTTATCGTAGTTGGTAGGTTTATCGGTGAAGTTGTTTTTATAAATATCGTTATAGTAATAGATATTGACTTCGTTACTGTTATCGTTATCTTCATCGCTGTCGATATCATTATAATTCTGTTTCAGTATTATCAAAAGCATATTGCGCAACAATTTCAGGGCCACTGTCGTGGGGCGAAATGGTTCCAACTCAAGATGAAAGGCCTAGACTAATAGTAAAACCTCAAACTCTTCTTGCATTCTGGTCACATTTTTCCTTGTAGCATGGATACATATAGTAAAATTTCACGAGGAATAATTTTGTAGAAGATTTTAACCCATTAGCTCTCTCAAGAAACAGCCGTTTCGACCCCCTTTTTGGCAAGTGTGAATAATATGGTATTTAGGTCGTTAAACGGTTAATATGTTCTTGACAATTATTTGCCGAAAAATTTCACTTGGGGTATTCTGTGCCAAAATCTTTATACAATAAAAATATTAACATTTATCTTTCCAACTCTATAACTCAAGTTCAGCGGAAGTGTTTTGTAGCAAATTCAATGCCGTACAAAAGCTGCACACTCAATTTTTCGAAAAAAGAATTTTAATACCGAAAAATCGAATTTAAGCGTAAACAAAATTTTTCCCGTGTTATTTATGTATATGACAAATCGAATTTTTGAAATAGATAAGTCTGTAATGCACTTAGATTTTTTGTCAAAAGGCATATATTTTTTTCTATACAGAATTAGATTTGCAGGTAGTACAGAGAAAAAAATAGCATCTAAAAATGAAACACCCTAATGTGCATATATATTAAAAAGAATTATATGAGCGCGCGCTATCACCAAGGAGCTTGCATACACTTTTGTTCAACTCCNACAGAATTAGATTTGCAGGTAGTACAGAGAAAAAAATAGCATCTAAAAATTAAACACCCTAATGTGCATATATATTAAAAAGAATTATATGAGCGCGCGCTATCACCAAGGAGCTTGCATACACTTTTGTTCAACTCACTGCTTGCTTCGCAGTACCTATTGCAACTTTTTTTAACAATAAAACTAAAAATTTAAATGAAGCTAAATCAAACAAAAAACTAAATAAACTGAAAAGAGAAAAGAGAAAAATATATAAACTATGGTTTTAAATATTAAATGATATTAAAAAATTATGTATTTTTTTAATAAAACCAAAAAATTTAACGATAAGTACATTTGAAAAAATAAGTTCCTAAATATGAGATAAAATAAAATAAAAGAATATTTAATAAAAAATTTAAAAAATACTTAAAACAAAAAGAAAATATGTGTTTATAAAAATTACATGAAATATAAAAGAATATATTTTTTTCTAGATAAATTGAATTTAAAAAAGAAAAAACTAACTAAAACATATGNATTACATGAAATATAAAAGAATATATTTTTTTCTAGATAAATTGAATTTATAAAAGAAAAAACTAACTAAAACATATGTTTTTTTTTTTAACAATGAAATAAAAAAAATTTACAAAAAATAAAAGTTCTTGAAAATTAACCCTTTAAGAGCGACTAAAAATATATTTTTCTTTTTAAAACAATAATAGCTAGAAACTAAAATAAAGTTAAAATAAAAAATAAATAAAAATTAAGCAAAACATATTTATTATTAAGTAACAAAGAATTAAAAGAAAATTATATTAGAAAAAGAAAACAAAGAAAATTAAACACAAAAATAAGAAAAATAATAACTTCCTAAAAATTAAATGAAATTTAAAAACATTTATATTTTTCTTTTTATAACAATAAAATTTAAAATTATATTATAGAAAATGTAATTAAAGAAGAAAAAATATACATAAAGTAATTTTAATAAAAAAAAAATATTTTTCTTTTTAAAACTAAAAAATTCATTTAATAGATGGAAAAATAAATAAATAAATTAGTTCCAAACAATAACGAAAATTAAAAAATATAGATACATTTCCGTTTAAAACAATAAAAAATTAAGACAAAAAAAAATTAAAAAAAAAAAGAAAAAACTTAAAAAAATTTGCTGCCCGTAAACTCGAAACTTGGATCTCTCGAATGGCAAACCAGTACCTTGCCTACTCTCCTTCAATTGTCTTACAAAAGGCTTTCAACTATCTTAGCCGGAATTGCTGTGCTGCTCTCGAATCTATCTTACTTACCAGATACTGTATTACCGAATATATTGACTTCCCTTTGATAATAAGCAAATTGGGTAAGAAGTAAGAGAGTTTAAGCTCTTAAGAATGAAGGAGCTTTCAAGGTCAGATCGATTTAAATAGGTAAATCGAGGGCCCATTTTTCCCAATTAGCACGACTGCCTTACTTCCGTTCGACGGAATGTATTTCCAGCATCAACGAGGCCTAAGAAGACAGAATAGAGGATCACTGATATCTCCAATACTACTTGTTAGTAAGTATTGCTGAAAACATACCATTACAACTTGCAACTTTGTTTGATTCAAAGAACTTTCGAGGAATGGTGGGATCCTTGTGCCTGTTAGAAATGAAACCAGATCTACAATAACTTTTCACGCCGTGGAACCTTTGTTCTGGGGGAGACAAGAGTCAAATGATTTTGTTCCTTGATGACGCAGACCTAACCCATCGGAAAACGACTCCATTGCCATACATTGGTGCCTCCACAAGTTTCCCTTGTAGTGTCTAAAATGTAATTTTACTGCATGCTGCCAGTGATAGCAGTCTTGTACTCATCCTACTGAATCAAATATAAATACATATACACAAGTGTGTATGCATGTGAGTACCTATGTACTAAAGATTTATAAAAGTACAACAGCCGCTGTACCATATTTCTGCCCTTTTCGAGCGCCAACCAAGAAATAAAATATTGAAATTGCTCCAGCAAGCAGAGAAAAATAAACCTTATTTCTGAGCTCTATTACCTTCTGTTCTCAATATTTGGCATACGGCAGTATGTGCTGTAAGTACTCAATACATACATACATATATAGTAAAGGGAATGTGTGCTTTTGCGTGATTGTATAGGGTAGATATGCATGTACATACATACGTCCATACATACATATTTGCGCCCGTCTATTGTATGGCTCCATTCGCTATTATTAGCGCTATCTGTCACTCATACGCCATGGCGAACAAATAACTTACTCATTGGCTGGTTTTTCTCGGCTCTGCCATTTCGGTTTTCTGTGCTTGGTTTTCTTTGCTTTTTATGCTGCCTTATAACATTTTTCTTAGTTTATTGAGTCTTGCGTTACGTAAATCTTAGATACTACATGTGTTCTTACTTATTTAGGCCATTAGCAAGTATGCAAGAATGAGATAAGGTTTATGAACAAATGTGGGTATTTTCATACTATAAATCTGTAAAATGGACTCATATTTATTACCTTTTTAATTGGATTGGATTTTACAATACTATCCTATACACATGATGCTAACAATTTGCATTTAAATTGAATCTTTTATCAAATTTTATTTATCATTCATAAATAAATAGTCCGAGAGCCGACTGCTCGAAAATATGTTCTATGAGCATGTGTGCTTCATTCAAATGGACGCCTTGTTCTTCTTGATCTTTTTGGAGCAATTCTCGACCTCTTTTTGACGCATAAATTCTTGGTATTTCGTTCATAATTTAATTTATGTTGGTTTCGAAGATATATATATTAAAGAGCCGAAAAATAACACTGTGCGCTATGATGAAGCTTTTTGTTTGTAATGCTATTCTGCAAAATACATTTAGACTGTTTTGAATAAATAAAATCGAAGGAATAAAGTCCAATAATGATGTCAGGCCAAGACACCGGCCTAACAGTGAGTGTTTTTTTTTGTACAAAGACCTACAATTTTATTCCCGTAGCCATCGAATGGGAAATGTGCCTCCTCGCTAAAATAATTTTTGGGCTAAATAGCTTGTTGTATGGGCACCCGATCGCCAACTTTAACGGTGAAAATCTCTTTTGACAGAAAACACTTGAACATGTTGCAAGTCGAAATTTATATCATTTCGCTCGCGCCGCTCCAATAGTCGAAATAGCCGGGTGAAAAAAGCACAGGCGTACTATTCGAGACATCCGAGATCGAGTCCTCGGGAAGCGGACTTTTTCATCCTTTTAGTGTAAGTTTTTTTTTTCTTAAATTTATTTTTTTAACTTTACGATTTAGTTTTTAGCAACTAATTTTAAGCATATTTTTTTCTTTCTGTAAATTTTTTTCTTCTTAAATTTAATTCTACATATTTTATTTTCTTTTTTATATTTTATCATTTTAAAAAGAAACATTGTTTTAATTTCATCTAATTTTCTGAAACTTTTTTTTCCTGCGTTCTGATTATTGTTCGTTAATTAAATTTAATTATAATTTTTAGATTTTATTGTTTTAAAAAAATAATTTTTTTACTTTGATTTAATTTTTAGAAACTGCTTAGTTTTTCTTTTTTAAATTTAATATTTTTTTTCTGTTTTTAGTTTAGTTTTATTATTTTATTCTTAGATATTTTTATTTCATTTAATTTCTAGAAACTTATTTTAGTTTAATTTTCTTAAAATTTTAGCATTTAGAATTTTAAAAGGAAAATATTTTTTAATTTTATTTAGTTGTTACAAACTTACATAATTTATTTTTCTCTTTTTTTTAAATTATATTTTTTTTTCTTTCTAAATAATTTTTCTTAAGGTTTTTAGATTTTGTTATCTTAGAAGGATTATTCTATTTCATTTAAATTTTACTAACATTTTATTTTATTTCTTCTCTATGTTAAGTATATTTTTTTCTTTTTTATATAATCCTATTTTTAAATCTATAGTTTTTTATTGTTTTAAAAAGAAAAACAAGTATGTAATTAAAAAAAAAATAAGTCAACCACGTAACGGCTAAATTTATTGCTTTGTTATTTCTTTTCATTTAAATAATATACTTTCTAAATATCCAAACGCTTGTACTAATATATATTTTTATAATTAGATTTCTATCTTTGAAAGAGATCTATCAAGAGTGATGAAAAAGCCACTGTCAAAATGGTCGACGCGTCTTTCAATTCAACAAACAAAATGGCCATGCTCAAGTTGCGGTGTCTGCATAATTGAGGCAATTTCAAAATAGACGAAGTTTTTTGGCCATTATCCAAACCGAAAAATGTCGTATAGCCTCTTAAAAAAAAACAAAGAATATTTTCTCATTACAAAGCTATTCAAAAAGTTTTAATCAGGTAACAAAATGGCTGTAATGAACTACGCACCCCCTGGAATTACTTGATAAGTTTTGAGGCGTTTAAAGTTCCATTTTCCATTTTTTCTCTTCTTCTGTTTACTTTAGAAATAGTTACTTCGCCGTTTAACCAAAACATTCAACAAAGATTAGTCACCCACATAGTACAGCACATATGTATGTATATGTATGTATATGCATAAGTATGCAGTGCGTGAAAAGGCATTCAGGTGGACGAATAAACAGCCACGCAACGCAGGTTGTCAACATTGCAGTCTACACAGCGGATGGAAAGGCAGGAGAGTACATACATACATACATAGGTAGTCGAGCGTAGACGAGTCAACAGCGGAAGTACTGCAATGCTGCTGGCGTTGGAACTAAAATGAAATGACGTTGGCATTAGTCATCGTTTGACACACGTGCTATGTATGCATGCCTGGGTCTCTGTCTGTTAGTCGGTGTATAAGTTAAACGCCATTCACCGGCGTTGTTGTCGTTCCACTTACTCGTATCTTGAACATTGCGCTNTAGTACAGCACATATGTATGTATATGTATGTATATGCATAAGTATGCAGTTAGGTGCGTGAAAAGGCATTCAGGTGGACGAATAAACAGCCACGCAACGCAGGTTGTCAACATTGCAGTCTACACAGCGGATGGAAAGGCAAGAGAGTACATACATACATAGGTAGTCGAGCGTAGACGAGTCAACAGCGAAAGTACTGCAATGCTGCTGGCGTTGGAACTAAAATGAAATGACGTTGGCATTAGTCATCGTTTGACACACGTGCTTTCGTTATTCATGTATGTACATATAGATATATATGTATGTATGCATGCCTGGGTCTCTGTCTGTTAGTCGGTGTATAATTTAAACGCCATTCACCGGCCTTGTTGTCGTTCCACTTACTCGTATCTTGAACATTGCGCCACCCACCCACTTCACTTGACAAGTCTGTCATGACTGCGACGTCTGCCCAAAGCTGGCTTAGTATGCTATGCAGTCAAGTAGTCTATTATTGCTCCATTTACGTTAGCTTTACGCACAAAATTAAAATTTGAATAAATGCAGGCTTTTGCAATTGAGAAAGTACGAGTGCACTTATGTATGTGCAATGTGTATGTATGTATGCCTGAAAGATTTTTAGAAGAAATTGTGGAGAATGAGTTGTAGTTAAAATATTTCAAAATATTTAAATCCTAGAAATACTGAATATGAATAATACCCATAAATTGAACCATTAAAAAAGTTTTAAAATTTGGCTGTATGTAAATACATACGTGATGTGAAAACTTTCTAGAATCAAATGCAATGAATATTTTACCGAATTTTCATTGCAATCGTAATGTATTTTAATTATTTTGAACATTTTGTACATTAGGAAGCATTACTTTCCATACAAAAAATAAAAATAAATAAAAAATCGTTACTATTTTTTCATCGGAAATATGTATACAATTTATTTTGTTTTAAGACCTCCCCGTATATATGTATATCAGAAAAATATTAGTATTTCGTGAGCTGGACCTATTTTCTAAAATGGAGTTTAAAAAAAAAAAATAGTTTTACAATTTTTTTGTTCTAAACAATGCCCTCTGATGGTAGAAGAGTTTAAGCTTATACGACTTTCCCACCGCACCCCAATTACGCAGTTCGCTCTCTCATTCGTAATTCGCCCTCCAATTACCCTCCGAATTACGAACAAAGCGCTGCCGTCTCTAATTTTAATCGAAAATTTATCGAAACCAGTTCACAAATCAAAGCTGGCCCTTCTTCTGAGTACTAAAAGTAAATTTAATAAATGCGTAAATCAACAATTTAATACAGAAATTTATACGTTTTTAGCAATAACCGATATTTTGCATTCATTTTGTAGTGAAGAAAATAAAACACAGATACAGAAACTCTAAAATCGAATTAAGAATGTGCCCGTGTAAATGGGGTAATTCGCGATCGTAAGGGGGCGCGAACAAAGTAATTCACGTTCTGCCTAAAAATTAAAAAAAAAAAATTTATCAACGAAATTTAAAAAAATTTGATTTTTGGACGTTTTTCAAATCGGGCTATCTCATGTGAAACTTAATTTTTTCCAAAACATTTTGGCGGAAGTCTTAAAATGTAATATTTTTTGTAATTCAGGTGAAAAACAGCAATTTTTTATGATACACCCTAATGTACACAAAATATGATTATAGTTAAGCTAAGAGGATATATGAACATTAACATAGTTCGTGGTAGTTTCATTAAGCATTTAATGCTAATGGCATGGAGGCAACATCGCACTACCAATTTTTCTTAACACATGTTTAGACAAAGTGTAAGTCACAGTTTTGAAATGATGAAGAATCTCGGTACTTTTGGAAGAAGTTTTACGTTTTCAAAATCTTATTCACAAATTGAGTGCAATGTAGAGTAACAATAAGGCCACCGAATGAAAGCAAAAATTCTGTAGAATTCATAGAAAGCCATATCAATAAATAAATATGTTTGTATGTATACATATGACTTATTTACCAAAAAAAAATAACATTACAAAAAAAAGAGATATTTGAGTTAATGATGCAAAATTGTTCGTTAAATCATATTTCATATTGTGTAAAAAATGCATGCTGAAATCCTGTGTATGTAATCGAAGACTATGTCAATGCGAATTCAATGCAATATAAAAGTTGATATTGTAAAATTTTTTTTTTTTATTCGACAGTCTCAGTATTAGTTACGCACCAATTAGAATAGAAACCACATTTTCTCGAAAAAGTTTAGCGCAGTAAGTGTAGTCATCGAGGATATCTAATATTAGATAGCTGTATATAGTCCGACATCTTTCTAAGCGACACTACAATGCTTCTAACTTTATATCAAAACACATATGGACATACATTCGTATGTATGCACGTACAATGTATAGGGTGATTCAATAAGACCACACAACAAAATTTGCCGAAATAATATTTTTTTCCCATCATGTTGCTTACTAAGCAATTCTGACTACAATGGTTTAAAGGCAATTAAAAGACAGTAAGCGAAATAGTTTGAAAGGTTTTTTCTATTCTGCCACGAAAGTCAATCAAAAAAAAGCCCCCTTGCCAACTTTCATAGTAAACAACTGTTTTTCTCTTGTTCATCATTTTCTCGCGCTGCTTTAACAGTCGCAATGGTCAGTGTGCAAAGCTCTGGCGTGCCATCCGAGAGATCCGAGTTTGGGCTTTCGGCCAGCGAAGTTTTTTAATTTTTTTTCTTTTTGAAATAATTTTCTTTTAGATTTTGGATTTTATTGTTTTAAAAAGTAAATGTATATATTTTCTTTAATGTTTAGAAATTTACTTTTTTCTGCTTTAATCTTTTAGTTTAAATTATTTTTAAAAGAAAAATCTTTTTTTTTCTTATTTTAAATTTTATTTTCTTTTAATATTTGGATTATATTATTTTATTTTGTAATTTCTTTTTATTTTTTTAATGTAACTTTCTTTTTATGTTTAGGTTTAATTGTTTAAAAAATAAGCATATTTGTTTTTATAATTATTGTATTTTCAGAAATTTATTTTATAATTTTTTCCTTTCTTTAAATTAAGTTTTTAGTTTTTATTCTTTTGAAATTAAAAATACATACATACATACTTATTTAATCCTATTTAATCTTTAAAAAATTATTCTTAAAACAAACAGAAAAACGCTAAGACCTCCTCGCTAGCAGATCTTTCAATGAGTCTTTCGAAAGGCAGAAAATAGCTTAAAAGATAGTTTCCAGAATTGACAATTGTCTTACGAAAAACGTTTGCCTTCTGCATCATTCTTGAATCACCCTATTGCATGTATGTATATGTACAAAGCACGATTTCAATGCATTTAATGTCAAAACTTTTAAGGTTTTACCATACAAAGTTAAAGTTTAGATATGCATTTCAACTAAAGTGAATAGGAGATATGTAGTATTAACATTTTGATTTATATGTTTCTCCGAATGCCAAAACCACAAAAGTCAATTGGTTCGGTTCGTTAAATATCCACACAATGCAAAGTGTGCTATGTATGCAGCCAATTAGAGCACTAAAAATTTGATTTGTTTTTACAACGAAATGTTTTCGTTTTTTTATTTTTATTTGCGCAATAACTAAATTTGATTCTTTTCAGGCGAAACGAAGTGCCAGGGTTTTATTGTGGGGCAAATATGCCTTATATTTTTCGGTTATTAAACACACATGTACATATACACAAAGCTATGTATATGTGTACGTATAAGTGTATATACATACATATGTACATTAGAATGGTAAAAAAAAAAAAAATAAAGTCGGAATTTAAATGCCGGCACCCCCCAGGATTGTTCTATACCGAAAACATTTTTTTTATTTAAACTCAAAAAGTATTTAGGGAGTGCTCAAAGCGCTCAAAGCATTCCATATGTATTTAAAATAGAGAAAAAAACAAATTGTCGTAGGAATGGTATAAAATGCTTGAAAGTCAACATTTTTCGATCGGAAAACTGTGGTTCTTTCAGAAGACTTCCAATATTAATGCCCAGTTATATATTTAACAATTTTTAATATTAAAGATTTTTTATTGGTCACCCATTTTCTGGGGGTGTTGGCGGACCTATAAAATATAGTTACCATGAAAAAATGGTTAAAGAAAAAATTGGGTATTATTATTGGGAATCTCCTGAATAGGAAACGAGGTTTCCGATCTAAAAATATTGGTTTGAATTCTATACCATTTCTACGAAAACATAAAATACCTACATAAAATACATGAAAAACTTTGAGCATTTTGAGCACTCCCTAAATCTTTTTCATTGCAAATTAAAAAAATAGGAGCATATTTTTTTCGGTATAGGACAATCCTACACATGCAATTTTGGACCACTCTAATGTACATATGAACATACGTATGTATGTATGCATATGTGTTTCTTTCCAAATTTGATTCGATTTGAATGCAAAGAGCGTAGGAAATAGAAAAGCGCATGCAGCAGAGTGAGGCGATTCAATAAATCAAGTTTTTTGTGCAATAATAAATTTTTATTTGCCTTCTGCCGCATTGTTTTTTGTATTTCCATGAGAGCAACAAAAATTCAAATGAAGTTCGTACAATTTAATAACAGAAATAATTGAATATGTTGAAGGCAGAATAGTTGATTGATTTCATTGATTTTACTTTGTCATAAGCGATGGCTTAGAATTTCGCCTTAATGGCAGCACAAAATTCATAATATTTAAATTGGGTAAGTTATGGTGATTGTAATTTTTTTTAAAGATTTTTTTAGAATACACATCTTAAAATAATTTCGAGTTTTCTAATTCGATTTTTAGAAATATTTTGAGTAAAGTACAAGTTTAAAGAAGCTCTGACTTGCCATTGATTTTTTGGCAATTTTTTTTTTTTTTTTTTGTTTAAGGTGTTGCTCATTTTCTCCATATACAAAAATCGTCAAACATACTTTGAATGGAAGAAATATTTATTGATTTTTTTTTATGTTGCACAAAGATGCAAGCTTGCATCATAGTGGCATTGCAAGAAACAGCATTGCTGACGAATTAGCAAGAAAGAGTGATCCGATATCGGCGGCCAGATAATGGGTGAGAGCGCAACTGGCCACCTGTGGCTCACTCTTGGACAGATGTACCTCAAGTCTGCTTAGCGAACGTTGGCCGAAAACTAGGAGGCGGAATAGATCGAGGGATTGATCAACGATGCTGCTCGTGCTTGCGAAGTCCTTACTCTCGTTTTTAGTGAGTATTTAACAGGTCACTGTCCGAATTAAATTTACGTGATTGGTGGCATTCCATTGATTGGGTAGTGAAAACCGTAATTTGAAAGCAAAACTATGTATGCGTGGGCGTCATAAGNGAATTGATCAACGATGCTGCTCGTGCTTGCGAAGTCCTTACTCTCGTTTTGAGTGAGTATTTAACAGGTCACTGTCCGAATTAAATTTACGTGATTGGTGGCATTCCATTGATTGAGTAGTGAAAACCGTAATTTGAAAGCAAAACTATGCATGCGTGGGCGTCATAAGTGGGAGGTGTCACGCCCACNATTTACGTGATTGGTGGCATTCCATTGATTGGGTAGTGAAAACCGTAATTTGAAAGCAAAACTATGTATGCGTGGGCGTCATAAGTTTCCGAAAATTTCCTAATTTCCCTGTTTTGTGCCCAAATTCAAGTTTATATTCCAACTTTCAATAATTTACATCCTTATTTTAATTTTTCAAAAATACCGTTATTTGGCAGGTGGATGTGGTTATTATTCGATTTCGCCCATTTTCAATAGCAACCTACCAAGGACAAAGAGAACGTATGTATGTACCAAACTTTGTTGAGATACCTCATATTTTACTCGAGACGGACAGGCAGACATCGATTTTTCTTTTCACTCTGAGCATTTCGGTATATACGGTGATCGAAATAATTATAGTCGCACCACATTTAGCCAAGTTTTAACATATTATTTTTGTTGTTATTTAATTTTGGTTATTTTATTAAAAAAAAAAATAGTTCATGCTTTAACAAAATCCGTGTAAATCCAAGTTTCAAAATTTATGAAATACTACAAAAAATTCAACAAATGTTGGTAAAAATTTCCAGCTTTTTTAATTAGATTTACTAGAAAGATTCTGAGTATGCAGTTTTGTAGCCCATTGAATTCCAGTAGAATAAAGCGCAAGTTTCAAATGGCTAAAAATTATCATTATAGGAAATCTACTTAATAAAAGCTAGAGATTTTTACAAAAGTTTATTATTTTTTTTTTTAATATTGTCCAAAGTTTGAAACTTGGATTTACGCTGATTTTGTTAAAGAATGAACAATATTTTTATAAAAAAAATTAAATTGCAACAAAAAGAATATGTTAAAACTTTTTAAAATTTGGTGCGGCTATAATTATTTCGACCACTATAAGTATATATATATCTATTCCTATCTCTATTAGGCTGTTACAAATAAATGTTATGCGAAGACAGTTTTAATACATATCTCAATCATACATATGTATAAATATACGTATATCATTATTTACACACAAATCTTCATAAGTAACTCAAATTTTGGGCAACATATTTTACTGACATTCATATGTACATATAAAATATATATTTATATAGAAAGGCCCTATCTAAAATTTTTTTTTGTGGGATAATTATAAAACCTTATAAAAATTAAAGTTATTAAATTACATTTTTTTGTTTCAAACACTGGCATATTGATGTAGTAGTTGGTTTTAATTTCTGTCACATCCTCTTGAAATAAACTAACGAAATTTTTACAACGGGTAACAAAGTGTATGTACCTATAATTTAAAAATTTTGTTAATTAAAATGTCAGTCTCCACAAAATATGTATGTATGTACCTCTATATATACATATATATGTTTTTAAATGGTCCTACCATGACGTACAATATTTAAATGCATCGGATTCCTTTTTTAATTTATTAATTGCCTGCAATTAATAAATTGGCAGCATTCTCGGATCCTGTTTATGCCAAGATACTTACATCTATGTACGTATGTATGTATTTATGCAATATCCCTACAGAAAATCTGACTAGCTCAGAACTAGCGCAGAACTAGACATTTTGCCGACAATACTGGTTCTAGCTCAATGCCCAAACAATGCTTTCAACTGTCCAGTTTTACACGGCGAATCATTGGCANTAGCTCAATGCCCAAGCAATGCTTTCAACTGTCCAGTTTTACACGGCGAATCATTGGCAGTGGCAATTGTCGTCCAGTGCATTACTTTGCAACTAGTTTTTAACCGGTTCCGTTTTGAACAGTTTTTTTTTTTTTTGTTATAAGAAAACGTTTTTAAGATTCGATTTTTTTGATTTTGTACACTTACACCGCAAGTTCAACTNATTTTTTTTTTTTTTTGTTTTAAGAAAACGTTTTTAAGATTCGATTTTTTTGATTTTGTACACTTACACCGCAAGTTCAACCGTGCCGCTCTGCACCCGCTTTGCACCAGTTCAGAGATAGTTCTGAACTATGTAGTTCGGTAGTAGCGCTTTGCCAGACAGTCTCTAAATTTTACTGCAGGGATGTGAAATGAAAGCCGAAATGGAAAAGGACATGTATACAGAGCCAAAGATTTTGCCAACTACGTACATATGTATGTATGTAGAAGTCGTCATACATATGTATGTACGTACATATTGTCGGTGATACTGCAAAACGTTCTATGTCACTTATTGTCTCTGGTGCTTAATTGATCCTTTTATCTGTATCTGATCGCTTCTGGCAATCGCTCATCTCCATCAGCCAAACGTGGACAGTTTTGTCACTCATTTATTAGGGTGTAACGATTTGCAGATGAATTCCGGTGCAAGTAAGAGACCATCTAATTGTCAAGGTTAATAATAGACATAGACCGTTTTGCAGTATCACTGACGATATGTACATACATATAGTATATGTATGTGAAAAAAATAAAAATAAAAACGAGCGAAATGCGTATAAATCTTGTCAGTCCCATGGTAATCTTCGTTTCTGATTTTGTCCCTTAAGGTTCTACTAGTATGTGCTTATACATACATACATACATGCATGTACGTACAAGGATACCCAGTAGACTAAGAAAAAAACCTGCTGCATACACATTTCAGCACTTGTTAAGTTAGCAGAGCGGATGTTGGTATGTAAATTAAGAGCTTCTTGAACTGAGGTTACATGCACCACAAGGATTTGCGTAATCCGTACATATACAGACTCACATATGTGTATGTATGTATGTATGTACACAATGCTAGTTCATGTATTCCCGCAAGAAAAATATTCGGAAGGGCAGAATATTGCTAGCAGCGAGCTGTTAAATTACGAATGGAACTCGACCCGTTTGTGGAATTTTTTTTTCATTGGCGCATTAGTCGCTTAAGCGATTTGGACGAGTTCGGCATCAAATTAAACTAAGACTCTCTCATCTTGCAAAGAGCAATTGTTCGCCGTGATATCAAATTCGACATACCTACATAAATACATAAGTAACTACATAGGTTAGGACAACTTAATTTAAGGAGGCTATATCTAGTTCGATCGTCTTCAAACTTTGCTAAATCGTACTTATCTTTAATCATTCGAAGAAATATTTTACTTGATACAAATTGGAACTCTACATTGCATCTAAATAAAATGGCAGTTCGATGGCGCGAATTCTCTCTTTTGTGACCCTCTTCTCGAAAGATTGAAAGAAAGAAGAAAGATCGGAAGGATTGTTGAAGCTTTGCATCTGTATGTAAATGCATACCAAACCAAATAACGGTGTCTTTTGTTTTTGTAAGAATTGAACTGCAGCAGGTGGTCAAAATCGTTGTCGGTGAGTGAAATATAGGAACCGATTTTGTGTTCCGTTTTTTTTTTAGGAATTTTCCAACAACCATTTTTACGATTAATAATTATCTAAAAAATTAAAAAAAGGAAAATAAATAAAAACTCAGTACTTTTAAGAGGTAAATATAACGACCTTTTCTTTTTATTTGTTTTGAGAGCAAAATACATACTTCTGACATAAACTATGATTATCTTTTTTATTAAATTTGAAAAGATTTAACTCATGAAAAAATAAGATTTGGCTTTTAGTAAACTCGTTCCAAAATTTTTTCAAAATAAAGGGTTTCAACATGTTTCCTTTTATATCCATACCACTTTTAAAAATATTTTCGAAATAAAGCTTTCTTACACATATTCGGTTTGACCTGACATCATTTTGTAATATTTCATTTAACTTATGGATTTAATTTCAATTGACTTTTAAACAGTTGACAAGCGTTTTAAAAATATTTTCAAAATAAAGCTTTCTTAAACCTCATGGAGTACTTAATTTATGCTATTAATAAAATTCCTCTTAAATCTCGTTCAAACGTCGCTCGTTTGACATTCATATTGTAAAATTCCCTTCAGCTTTTAATTTAAAATAGAATCTAACTTTCTAGGCAGGTGGCAACCCCCTTAAAAAAGTAAAAGTAGGATAGATAAAAAGCACGATGATGCTAGTGTATGCAAATGGTATTGATATAGTGAGCCTAAACCACAGAAACGGGAATGAAACCAACGGCGTCTATAAACAATGCCAAATACAGAAGGATCTGGCTAAGGTTGGCTTTAATAATTGGCATAAGTTCATAAAGGGTAGAGAAACGTAACGAATTTTCCTCATTTTCCTAATTGCCCAGGCCCAAATCGGCAAACAAAGAGAAACTTTTATTAACCATAAACGCACTGGAAAACATTTTACCTTTTCTGCAGCTGCCTTCCCTGCAGGGTATACTTACACATTCACATACACATATGTCCTAAAATGTCAAACGCTCATACAAGTGTGTGCAGATAAGCTAACTGTATGCCAGTGGGTATGCGTAAAACATAATTAAAACAAGAAATAAGTAAGTGGCCATAAATAAAAATGACAAATACAAACAGCGCCACCGCAGCACAGTACATAGGCAAAAAAGGAATACACAGGAAAAGAGGCAATGCGTAGGTACATACATGTATCTACATATGTATGTATGTATATGAAGGCGGCAGAAAAACTGTAAATAAATATTTTGAAACTGGCATAAGTCATTTGAAGTCGTTTGACTGCAGTGTACCTTTACCTGTATACGAACGCGTCTGTTATTTTATCAACTTCAACAGCCAAAGGCAAACAATTTTGTGGTTAGTTTATGACAGTAAAACACTTTATAGTAGAGATGCATTTAGTTAGAAGTAACGAACGATTTAAGCACGAGAGGTGGTAATGACTTATATCACTTTCAAAGTAAACGGCTCAAATATAAATGAATATAACGGTAGAAACAATAATCAAGTATATACAAATAGATACTTACAAGTGTTTGTTGCTTGTTGCATTAAGTGCGAAGGGAAGGAACAAAAGCAAACAACAAGTACGCAACATGTACTATGTATTACAAATAAATACATTATACATAAGTACATAAGTATGTACGCCTATGTATTGTATGTAATTGTGCGGCGCTTTCTTGTATGTGCAAATATTTTCGCTCGTAATGGCATGCAAAAAAGCAATAAGGGCCATGGAATGTGATAAGAGCTGATAGCATGGCACGAAAAACATAGCATAACATAAATTACTTTGCGTTTGCTTTGAAGTATTTTCGTGCGTATAAAAAGCAGAAACATTAACAAACACATACAATTTATGCATAGACGTAATTTTTTGTGGCCGTTTTGATTATGCGCTACACTCGAGTGGTCCTTTGGAAACTGGATGAAGTTCTTCTGCTCCTATTCGTATCGACATATATGTACATACATACAGGTTGCCCGAAATGGAAAAAAAATGTTTAGTGAATTTTTTTTAGTTTTCAGACACTGAGGATGGCATAACGCCGAAATGGGTTTGTCTCCAAACCAAACTAAGCAAGGGATGACGAAAATTCGTTCCAAGTCGTGTCTTTTATGACTTCTTTAGCAGCGAGAGGGTTTTTAGCAATGGCACGACCCAGAGACAATAGTCAGACTCCTACACATTTATTTCTTTTATCCTGTAATGAAGTTCTGCCAAAGAAAAAAGAAAATTTAAAGAATATTTTTTTCGAAAGATATGCAAATTTCAAAATTTCCAGGATTTTGTATGTCAATTTTCTTCATATCCCCGGAACCATTGTGGTTACAAAAATGGTTCTGGTCTCATTTTAAAGACGATGTATAAAAAAAAATATATCATAAAAAATCCAATCACAAGATTACAGAGTTTTGAGATTAAAAAAATTTAAAACATAAAAAGTCTTATGAAATTTTCGCTCACTTTTTTTGTCAATACCTCTAGCTGACCTTCAATCAATTTTCAAGAAGTTTTTTTCAAGACATGAATATTTTAACTTTGAAAAAATATTTTTTTTTTGCGCAAACTCTAAATAACAAATAAAATTAAAATTGTTTAACATATCTACATTTTTATAGCTTTCAAAAAGGGTGGTTTTCAAAGTTCAAAATTCATATTTTTAAAAAGCACCTTGAAAATTTCAGGCACTTTTAAGATCAGTTGCAGTTATTGTATAACAAAAATTCAGCCAACATTTTTTACAAGATTTTGCGATTTTTTAATTTCAAAACAGGGACGGAAAAAAATCATTATTTTTTAAATTTTGACCAAAAACATCAACAAGTTTTAGTCGTCGTAAAACAATTTTAATTATACCGACGTATTTGTGTTCGTACGTGCTACTGGAATTTGCAATGATTTTTAATTTTCGAGTTCAATCAATAAGGATTAAAAATGATAATTAACATTTGAGCTTTATTTTTGCGCTCAAAGGAAGTTATTATTACCTGATTACCAAAATATTCAGGTCAAAATTTCAGTAGATGGCGTCTGTATGGCCTTTTCAATTTTATAAAAAATCACGATTTTTAAGTGGAGAAATAAAACTCAGAGATGCGAAAAATAAAAATCATAAAATAATCATTATTTGTGATCGAAAAAATAAAAATCAAATGATAATTATTTTCGTTGAGCGAAAAAATAAAACTCAATAATAATTATTATTTTTAAGCGAAAAATCAGAATACTGATTAAATGCTGATTAAAATTATTTTACTCATAATGATTACCGTCCCTGTTTTGTAATTTTGTAATTTGTAATTTCTGTAAATTGTAATTTTTTTCTTTTTGGATTATTTTTATATACATTTTTATGGTCTAAAATATCTCAAATATCACTTTTAAAACGAAACAAGAACCATTTTTAACCGACTTAAAAAAGGAGGAGGTTGTCAATTCATTGGAATATTTTTATACCCGAGCGCATTTGTGCACAAGGGTATTATAACGGTAATTTGGAGAAATACGAAATCTTCGATAAATCAATAAATATTAAAGATAATTTACTCAAAATTGATGCTTGCAACAATTCTTTACCAAGAAATACGTTTATAATAAAATTTTGGAAAATGGGCGTGGCACCGCCCACTTATGATCACATACATGTATCTCGGTAACCGTTCTACCAATTTGTACCAAACTCGGTATGGTTATTGTGCTTGCCACATAGAAGCAAAACGTTGAAAATTATTGGAATCAGATTCAAATTACGACCACTTTTCATATAACGGCAAATTTCAGAAATGCTCGAAACTTCAATATTTCGAAATTCAAGGACGCTAATTTACTCAAAATTGATACACACCGGCTTACCATGTAAGTAGTGGTAGCTTTCGCAAAGGTGAAAATCATATACTTAGTACCTGTGCCGGGTACTTAATGTTCGGCTCTGCCCGAACTTAGACTTTCTTACTTGTTTTTATGTATGTTACCGCATAACTTTGGACCACGTTAACCGATTTCTAAAACTCTTTTTTAAAGGATGGGTGGTACCTCAGCGGTGGTCCCATACTAATTTTGTTTAGATCCTATGATTGGATCATGATGAAATTACCGGTACTCTTAAATTTTTCTATCAGAATTGAAGTCGGTTTAGTTTTTTGCTTAAAATTACATTTTGTAACTGTAATAATAAACTTGCAAAATCCCGGAAATTGTTAAAATTTAGAAATTTGCATAACTTTCGAAAACAAAATTTTAATCGTTTTTCAAAAGTTTCTAGAAAAGAAGAGGTTCCTGTGAATAACAGGACATATTAACATGGCTAGCGAACTATCAAGAAACTTATTTGCCGAACAGGGATCGCCTTAAAAAGTTTTGAAGGACCTTTGGTTATACTTACTTGATTACAAAACGAGTTTTTCCGGGTAGTTCGGATACGATTTTCATGAAAGTGTTGACTAGACTTTATCTCATATAAATTCATATGGTACGGCTTAGTATTCTTGATTTCGCAACTTAACCCTTCCAGTACCAGCGGACAGTATCTTGGAAGCATTTTTTATNTTTATTTGCCGAACAGGGATCGCCTTAAAAAGTTTTGAAGGACCTTTGGTTATACTTACTTGATTACAAAACGAGTTTTTCCGGTTTTTTTTGGGTACGATTTTCATGAAAGTTTTGACTAGACTTTATCTCATATAAATTCATATGGTACGGCTTAGTATTCTTGATTTCGCAACTGTTGTAACTTAACCCTTCCAGTACCAGCGGACAGTATCTTGGAAGCATTTTTTATGCCTCCCATTTCAATCTGCAGCGATGGTTCTGAGCTAAATAACAAAGTCGGCAACAACATCCATTCGGAATAACTTCTTCTAAGGCTAAGACCAATGCCCATGAGTCTCGCTAGTGTACTAGAAATAAATTTCACTCCCATAATTATAGACATTTAAGCTCTCCTTTGGTAACGGTTAAATACAATTGTATAATAATAGCCTCAGCGCACAAGAATCGCTCCTTGCAGGCACTTCACTACCAACATAAAATCGTAGCAAAACGCTTGCAATGCTTAGCTTTACACAATTTTACTTGCCACTCCTGCATCCTCCTTCTACCGCCTAGCGCCTCCTTCAATGTGGCACGTTTTCGTCTTATCACTAAATTACTCTAACAATATTTCAGGTCACGATGAGCATGTGGGTGGACGCTCTCTAACTTGCTNACATGATTGCCATGCTTGCAATGCTTAGCTTTACACAATTTTACTCGCCACTCCTGCATCCTCCTTCTACCGCCTAGCGCCTCCTTCAATGTGGCACGTTTTCGTCTTATCACTAAATTACTCTAACAATATTTCAGGTCACGATGAGCATGTGGGTGGACGCTCTCTAACTTGCTGGGTTGTTCGTCTGGTTTTCGTTCGCAAATGAACGCGTTCGCACGCACGTACGACGCCACTTCACCTGATTGACACTTTTAGTTCACTTTCCTTCTGCCCTCACGGCCTGCTCCTCGTTTGTGCCACCAAATTTAGAAGAACTAATGATGCTTTTCCTATACTTTCACTCACACCCTCACCCTCGTCTCTATGTTGCTACCAAGTTCTTACTTTTGCTTTACTGCCTCCTCACACATTCATTTTGAAGTCGAGGAAAAATGAGAACAATTCTTGTCGGCATCTTGCGTGCTAAGCTTCCTGTTAACAAGGAAGAAGAACAACAACAACAACAACAACAATAAAACCTTAGTAGGTGAAGTATTTTTACGAGTGAAAGTTTTGCATTGTTCACCTTCAACTGAACTATATACTATACATGTGTTGAGTACATTCATATTGGAAGGCCTATAGGCACTTACATATGCACATATATGTATGTACATATGTATATGTGTTCATTGCACATAAGTATTTATACCCAGTTAGGTGAAGAGAAGACAAAGCTAATTTCAGTTTCGACTTTCTAATTACTGTATTATTATATTTCATTTTGTAATCTTTCATGGCCGCTAGCAGTAAAAGATTTGGGTGGGACTTGTTAAATGCCTTTGGGGATAAAAGAAAANCTATAGGCACTTACATATGCACACACATGTATGTACATATGTATATGTGTTCATTGCACATAAGTATTTATACCCAGTTAGGTGAAGAGAAGACAAAGCTAATTTCAGTTTCGACTTTCTAATTACTGTATTATTATATTTCATTTTGTAATCTTTCATGGCCGCTGGCAGTAAAAGATTTGGGTGGGACTTGTTAAATGCCTTTGGGGATAAAAGAAAATGCGGGAATGATTAACCAAAAGACTTACTTTACATTATTCAACGTTAAGCATATTAATGTTACTGAACATATCTGTGTGGCTGTTAAATCGCACACCGTCTTCAGAAGAGTCACAACTCAAAATTTCGCATTTTTAAGAATATGAGCAAAAAATGTACGCAGAGCTTTTATTTACCTTTCAGCAAAAGCTGGAGAAAATTTTTGTTATAATTTGTTAAAAAAAAAACTAAGGTAAAGTCGCTCTCGCCGATATGATTACAATGTGCTAAAAAATAGTTTTGCGCATTTTTTAACAAACGTATTATTTCGAGTAGGGGCTCTTTTGAAGACGGTGTGTGAAATCTAAACTGATTGCAGCCCCCATTATATATTCAAAAAACGAGTGCAGCATCAGTATACTTATTTTTATGAGCGAATAAAAAAATTGTATATAGTTTATGTTGATCTGAAGGTCCTTGTTCTCGCTAACCTGAAATTCATTAAAGATACAAATGTCTAAGATCTATTCATCCAGCCAGGCGAGTGCATGAGTAGTTATGCCTCGATACTTTTGCTTGCAAACAAATTCTCGATACATTTTTCCCTAAACAGGTACTTTTTACTCGATGCTTTTATTGGGTTTGGTAGTTGGTATCGAAACCGAACCGAGGCGAACTCAAGAGGAAATTTGAATTGAGAGATATATCGGCAGAGTTCAGAACATGTAGAATCTACATTTCTACTTGAAGACAGGTCTTTTTGCTTTAGGCTCTTCCATTCTATACGTTACCCCTAGGGAAATATACCGGACGTTATACTTTTTTTAGACATACTGATCAGATTTAGCATTTCATGTGCCACAATGGGCCTCGTGTCCACTAAGTGAACTATTGATAAGATCCNAGCAGTAAAAGATTTGGGTGGGACTTGTTAAATGCCTTTGGGGATAAAAGAAAATGCGGGGATGATTAACCAAAAGACTGACTTTACATTATTCAACGTTAAGCATATTAATGTTACTGAACATATCTGTGTGGCTGTTAAATCGCAGACCGTCTTCAAAAGAGTCACAACTCAAAATTTCGCATTTTTGAAAAAAAAAAAAGAGAGAGAGAGAAAATTTTTGTTATAATTTGTTAAAAAAAAAAAAAAAACTAAGGTAAAGTCGCCCTCACCGATATGATTACAATGTGCTAAAAAATAGTTTTGCGCATTTTTTAACAAACGTATTATTTCGAGTTGTGACTCTTTTGAAGACGGTGTGTGACAGCCCCATTATATATTCAAAAAACGAGTGCAGCATCAGTGTATATATTTTTATGAGCGAATAAAAAAATTTTATATACTTTATGTTGATCTGAAGGACATTGTTCTCTCTAACCTGAAATTCATTAAAGATAGAAATGTCTAAGATCTATTCATCCAGCCAGGCGAGTGCATAAGTAGTGATTCCTCGATGCTTTTGCTTGCAAACAAATTCTCGATACATTTTTCCCTAAACAGGTACTTTTTACTCGATGCTTTTATCGGGTTTGGTAGTTGGTATCGAAACCGAAACCGAACCGAGGCGAACTCAAGAAGAAATTTGAATTGAGAAATATATCGGCAGAGTTCAGAACATGTAGAATCTACATTTCTACTTGAAGACAGGTCTTTTTGCTTTAGGCTCTTCCATTCTATACGTTACCTCTAGGGAAATATACCGGACGTTATACTTTTTTTAGACATACTTATCAGATTTAGCATATTATGTGCCACAATGGGCCTCGTGTCCACTAAGTGAACTATTGATAAGATCCACCGTTTCAGATTCTTTACAGAGTTGGAATGCCTTATGTATTTTAAAACAGGCAATTTTTAGTGCTTGTCAAAAGAAAGAGAAGTTACACAATTTTTTTTTTTTTTTAATTTGAAAGTCCATATATTTTACATGTCCAACCCGCTCCAGGAAATACACTTTAAGCAAAACAAAAGTTGATCCATCCAACTTCAAATCATTGCAAGACAACTCGCGAAACTTTCTCTCGTTACGCTCATTTCATCTGAAATCGTTCGAAACAAACTTATACCCAACTGAAAAAAGGACTACTCAAGTTACAACAATGTGAAAAACAACAGAAAAGCCAACAATAACTAAAACGTACTGTTTCCGTTTCCGTTGGCTCTGAAATGGCAGGCGGCATTGCCTTCCCTCTTCCCATTCATATTCATGTGACAAAAGCTATGTACTATGGTACTTGATGTTGTTGTTCGCTTCGCTGTTGTAGTCGTGCCACTCCTTCCTGTTGCTTCCACCAGCGTTTGCTTCTTCTGCTGTCATTTGTACTAATCCATTTTGTTTGTTCTTGATACCGTTACTTTTGTTGCTATATTCGCTATTGTTTATTGTTGTTTTTGTTCACCCTTCTTTGTTTGCTCTGTCTGTTTTGTTGACTTTTTGCTCTTTTAACTCATTTGCATCACCTGGCGCAGCCATTGTCACCAGCATAGCAAAGCGCCGCACAGCACAGACAGTCAACCAAGCGACTAAACAACTAGTCAGGAAGTAGACTGTCTGGCGGAGGAGTAGGGGAGGAGTATGTATTCAATTCAACAAACTAACTACTTACTTACTTTTCTGTTAGACTTTTGGGACCTCAGATGTACATAAATATGTATGTATATTAGGGTTATAGCTTGTTTAGATTCAAAAGCTTTTGGTGGCAATGGACCCACGATCTAAGACAGTGGTCGGCATAGTAGCCCATTCAAACGATTCAATGAGTGCGTTGAGAGCTCTGCCCAGCCAGCATACAGAAACATAAATTTTGCCGACAGTGCGGTCTCGTACAATTTCCCATTTCTGGAAACGAACAGAAAACCATTATGATTTTCGTTAATTTACGTATGAAAAAACATTAAAAAACTAGTGCGATGTTCGTAANGCCCACGATCTAAGACAGTGGTCGGCATAGTAGCCCATTCAAACGATTCAATGAGTGCGTTGAAAGCTCTGCCCAGCCAGCAGAGAAACGTAAATTTTGCCGACAGTGCGGTCTCGTACAATTTCCCATTTCTGGAAACGAACAGAAAACCATTATGATTTCCGTTAATTTACGTATGAAAAAACATTAAAAAACTAGTGCGATGTTCGTAACAAAAACGGTAGTAAACCTACCACTAGGAAACTTGCCTTGACATTTCCCTATCCCCCAATTATCTAAGGGCAGAATTGGATATGGCACTGACATTAAATGAGGAAGCATTTTTCGTCGACTGAAGCCCCCCTTTCTTCGAAATTGGTTGAGTTAAAAAAAGTCGGTTAAGTTCTTAAAAATTCGTTAAAAATTTTTACTTTTAAGTTATGAATTTTAAAAATTTATTACCATATTCGTAAACAGCGATCCTAAAAACCCCTGAGTTCTATCATTTTTCAAAATTTTACGCGGCTTATTCGATCCACCATTTCGAGTTAAAAAAAAAACGCCACTCATCATTTAAAAGTACATATTTGTACCGATTTTTTAAGACTATAACTGATTTTTTTAGCCAGAACAAATTATGGAGTTATCTTCAGTTTGGCATAAAGAACAAGATTCCATCGCGAAACTGTATTTAAATGAAAACTTAAAAAACATATACTAACAAGAAATTTTTAGCAACCAAAAAAAAACGAATTAAAAAAAAATATATATATCTATATATTTCATGATTCAATGATCGGATCTAAACCAAATGAGTATAGGACCACCTCTGAGACAAAACTTTCCGTTGCAAAAAGAATTATCGAAATTGGTCGACGTGGTCCAAAGTTATGCGGTAACATACATAAAAAAAAAAAAAAATATTCCGACGAACTGATAACCTCCTCCTTTTTTGGAAGGCGGTTAAAAAAGAAATAATAAATAGTGTTCATATACCCGTAGTTGCGTGTAACTCGTTTACTCGCACGTCTTAACTCAAAAGCCATATTACTTATATTATTATAATTAAATATCGGCGTAGAATATTTTTTTACAGTGTTCTTGACAAATATATATAGCGTATATTAATTTCTTCGTGTATATACCAATTTTAGAAAGAATTTTGAGTGTGCCAATAAATATTGTAAAATTGGAATTTTTGTTTCGCAAATCATCACCTCATAATCAATGTAATTTTTTCATTTGGTATCACACTAGTTTCGTTACTCTAGATTAGTTCACTTCGGTAAGAAAAACATTTTCACCGTTTAACGTTAAAATTTTGAAAAAACTGAAACTTTTAGAAGGAAAAAAAAATGTTAAATATCAAAAATTGCGAAACAGCTTCGACAGATATTCTGGATGCTGCTTTTTTTTAATTTGGTGACACACTCTTGAAACTTCACAGTTATGTTGTATATGATGCCAACTTTCAATGCCTCTAACATGAACATTCTATTTGAAAACTTCCCGAAGTTATTTTAAAAAAATAATGATTTTTTCGAGGGACAATGAAAACCTTAATGATTTCGGTACTTCGGCTAAATAAATGTTTTAAGGCTAAAATTGTTCAAATACTTGATTTATTTTTTATTGCACTTATTTCTGGAACTCCATTGATTGAAATAAACACAAGAAGAATGCTTTGCCGTTTTTTTTTTGTGCGAGAGAGGGGAGTGGCACTAATATAAACAAACCGTGAGATTTGCTCATATGCGCCAGGCTAATCAAGAAACAAATTTCCACAACAATTTCTATTATCGTCACAAAATAAATCTTCATTAATCAGTCGAAAAAGCTGGCCCACAAGACATTACATCAAAAATATGTATATCAGCAACACCTCCGATCTCCCTTTTCCCACAAATCAAATCATCACTTGTCACGTATCGAATACATGCGTGAAGTGAACGTCAATGACTGTAGCCAATGTTGAAAGGTAAAATGTGTCGATGATTGAGAGTGCATACGCGAATGGGATTGCGCCAGTGCGAGAATGCACTTGTATGTACTTTCACTTTCATGCAGAGGCACAGGCACACCTCCCGGCACACAAGTGAAACCTGTTTGCAGTAATGCAGAAAAAATGTGCTGCCACTACATCATACTCGTACAATAACAAGCACAACAATGGCAACGACCGGCCTCAGTGATTACAACAACAACAACAACAGAAAATGGCCAGAGAAAAAAACACCGAGTATGATGTGAAGCACAACAAGTGCCAAACGACTCAAAGTAACAGCCAGAGGGCGAAGTGCAGGCACATTTTTTTTAATAAAAATGCATCTGTGTGCAGGCATGCGAATTACTTTGGCACGCACCACAGATATACATATGTACATATATGTAGATACTATGTTTTGTGTCAAAGCGAAAATCCAGAACAAAAAATGCAAAGATTTTCGCATTGCGCGCCAGCAAGAACAACTGCATACATTCGTAAGTATGAATTTACAGTTAAAATCGCACTATGCATTAGAGTATGCATATATATCTACATACATATGTACGTACAAATGTACATTAATATGTAGGTGCTCTACCCAGCACGTGCCATTTTCATACAGTAGTACTCGTACTTCATTTACATACGCATATCGCCGTATGTAGATACCCTGTAGGAAACAAGCGCTTTTTTTATTATTTTAAATCAACTAATTGAAAGACTACTTTAAAACAAATGCATTGAGTAAATGTTTCGAATTTTTATACTCTTTTTTCTCAAAAAAAAAAAAACAATTTGTGTATTGAAAGTATGAAAAAGCATCTGTGAAGTGCAGAACGTGGCAAGCGTATTCAAAAGAAACATACTGACTTTGAAGTTGGTTAAGTCAAATGCATTTTAAAGTAATTGAAAATACATGCGGAAAAGGCAATTGACTGCTTCTTGGGACATCGCCATATTAAAAAATGGGTTCAATGCAGGGAAAATAGTCAGAATTTCAATTAGTTATCATTGAAAATAAATTATAAATTACTTTCAAACTAATTCAATTTCCTGCAGGGTACATATAGTATGTATGTATGTATCTACATATGCATTATTTTACATACATACAAACACCGCCGGTACTATGGTGGCGGAGCATTTGGGGGCAGAAATATTTCGTTGGTAATTCTAATTATTTCATTGATCTGTATCTGAAATTGATGAAAACAACTTATTGCGTTTCTATAAAGGAAGAATTTTGCCATCTTTAGCTTCACATTTTTCTTAGTCTTTATCTTTGCCTTTGTGTTGTTCTCTGTTTTTGTTTTTGTCTTTATCTTTGTATTGGATTTTGTCTTTATCTTTGCATTTGTCTTAATCTTAGCCTTAATATTAATCGTTACCTTAATCTTCATCTCCAATTTTATTCTCATCTTCTTCATCTTCATGCTCCTTTTCATCTTCAACTTCATCTTTACCGTCATCTTTCTGTTCATATTCATCAAAACTTACCTCAATCAGACAATGACCCCCAGTTGAAACTACCGCCAGTATCGAGTAATGTACGCTGTTTAGTTTTAAGAGCTCCTTGGACCGTCCCGATCTACTCGATACCAGCAGGACCTACCCACTAGATGCTCATCTTTCCCGCAGTTCATCCATCTTACAGTATCCTCTAATATCGCTATAGGCTGGTGCCTGGAGCCCATATAAAATTGATCGCTTATATTCCTTAATAGAATTTTCGTCCGTTCTGCCCTGCCATTTTCCTATCATCGAATAGTTATCACCTTTGGTTTGCAGACAAACCACTTTCTTCTGGAAATGAAAGCAGCTTTCAACGTCGCAGGCTTTTCATCATCTACCTGTAAAAATTATGAGTGCACAGCCTTTAGCTCCTTAAAATCCTTAAATTTTTAACAACTGAGGTATTCAGTGTTCCAGTGGACCACTCCTATCTACGAGTGTTTGATTTGGCAGATCCTCGACGTTGTTGCTTTAACACTAGCTGTCTTAACTATAAAGAGTCTGCCCACTTGCAGTTATATATCTTCAACCGAAAAGTAGTGCAGCAGCCGAATAAGGAAGTCTGGGAAAATGCACTGAAATAATAAATACAACTATTATTTTAATCGAAATTATTAAACTGCGCACATTTTTTTAGTATCAAAGCTTTGAAAACAAATGTCAAAGCTCAACGCACCCTGCCTGGTGTCGTAATGTATACGCCACTGCATCTGCATACGAGTACATAAGTACAAATATATGTACCAGCTAAGTATGCTTGTACATTTGTATATATGTATGCCCATATGTATGTATACATGTGCGATGCATTCATACACTTTTGAAATCCTACACTCACGTATGCCACTTGCCATTTGAAGTGTGCCAAAGTGGCGAAGTTGCACTTTTCGTTTGTTCTTGTTATTCCCAAAAGCTACCGCCACTGCTGTTGTTGCTGCTGCTGCTTCTGCTAGCATGCTGTCGTTTGGACTGCTCTTGTTGCAGGTGTTTTTGTTGCTATTATTTATGCCCTCTGCATCGCTACAATTCTGCTACTCGCTGTCAGCTAAGACACTTTTAGTCAGCTTTTGCTAGTTAACATTTGCTTTAGTTTTGTTGTGTTTCGCTTTACATTTGTTGTTGTTGTGTTGGGTGGTACTTAGTATGCAATTCCAGCCAGGCACACGCATAACTATAGTGATTGGAATGTGAACGTTTGGCATTTGCAAATCCTCGGTAGACAAACACTCATACATAAATATGTATGTATATAGGAATCTGTACATTCCACCCAGCAAACCAAAAAAGTAGTGCGTAAAAGAGAATTAAATACAAATTAAGCTTCTTAGTCCGCTTTGACAGCTGGCTTAGTGATTTTAATCGGTTTAAACAAAGACGTCAGTGGACATCGTGTGAACAATTTCACCTTCTGAAGAAAAGCCTGTAGGACATGCCCACATCAGTGGAGCTTCTAGTTCTTCACTATGTATTTAATGTTCTAAAAGATCAAACGGCTCAAAATCTACAGACATACTCACTTATACCTAAATTTATTTATTTAGCATTTATTGTAATTTATTTTTTTAACGTCAATTGTAAAATACACTATTTTCATTGACTACACATTTAATTTCACTTAAACTTTTAACTAACTCTAGTTGTTATTTGGCATTTGGCACCAAAATATAATCACAGATTTACATATACATACATAGGTTTGCGTTGGCGTTGGTAACTGAATTTGAAGACATGGTTTTCTGTTTAAAACTGTTGTTTGAATTTTCCTCTTAATATTTGGTCCTAGATCTAGGGGAAAACCTCTGAGCTGGCAACACGGACAGAAGATGTCTATAGATCTTGTGTATGCATATGTAGTTGTAATACTGAAAACTCTTTAAAGATCGTACAGTCTTTTTTATTGCAGATATTCCTTGGTTCTGCGAGACATGAGAAGAGATTCGGAAAGTGTGATTTTGTTCGTTTTTTTGTTCCATCGTAGTCCTATTTTACTCAAATATCGTATTCATTCAAATAGCCCTGATTCGATTATGTCGTTGTTGGTGGTGTTTATGCAGGATACTAAGTGCGGATATATATAGAGTCCTTTCATACCTACGTCAAAATTATAACCGTCCACAACACCAGATGCCGCGCTTAGTGTGTTGCCAAGTTGTATAGTGTTGAAAATAATTTAGTGTAAATATCATTGGAGCGTGTAACGCTGTCTAAAACTATAAAACCTTGTACGGTCTCGAAATTTTACGAGATATCCTTGCCAATCTGTATGAGGCTAAATATCGTGTTGAGTGTAATTCCGCGATTTGATGGTCCAGAGCTTTTTACAGAGTTTAATCTACAAGGAAAATCTATCGTTTGTCGAATTTACCAGGTCTGAATCCACTCTGTTTTTCACATAGTGTTCACGTTATACAGCCCTCGGTAGGTAATGGAAAACCTTTAAGTGCATTTCTCCCTTAAAAAGCTACTCCTAAAATCCATATGAATCATTCGGAGGCTACGTACGCAACCCTGTGCTTGAGACATTATCCGTGGTAAAAACCGAACACCTTATTAACAGTAATGTGAAGAGTTTTGGAGATGATATCCCACTACACGTTTGTATCCGTTCGACAAGGTATTTCTTGTTTAATTCGAATTGGCGATGGTTGCCCGATGGCAATCTTTCGACGCCAAACTTTCGCGGATGGATCGTACGTCATTAACACACTTTGATTAATCATTTTTTGGCTACGACTAACCACTATATCCTATGCCGCAGCGAAGTCAAACAGTCTCTCTCCGTTGTATGAATGCCCCACTGTTAGACTAAATGTGCCCTTTCTGCCCATCCTGGCATTATAGTTGTGAAGCGCGATTTTACTGACGTGGCGGGTGTAGCGCTCATCTACTCATCTACATCATCTCTAAAGGGGCGCACAGAAGTGTCTTCGGTTTCGTCGTTCTTCGTTTTTGTCGGGGCATGTGCACAAATTAGGCTAATTTTGTTAAACTAGCTTTCGATGGGGATTGTGGAAATTCGTTCAATGGTGGGTTGAATCTGAGACAAGCGTGGGTCGATGCCTAGGCGCAACCACGAATTACACAGCCCGAGCTATTCGCGATATATTCCTGAAATAGTCCTGTATTAGTCACGATATGTTTCTGAAATAGTCTCAAACTGGGCCCGAAATGGTCGTTAAATAGTCATGAAATAGTCCATAAATTGGCCTGGATTGTCATCTGGAAAATCACCTAACAGGCCCTGAAACATTCGAAAAATTCCTAAACTTGTCCCGATATCATCTCGAACAAGTCTTGAAACTATCCCGAAATGTTGCCTATTTAGACCCAAAATGATTCCGAACTAGACCAAAAGTGCACCTAAAATAGTGCCGACATGGACCTGAACTATTCCAAAGTGATCACGATCTAGACCCAAAAATACTCCTGAACAAGACTCGAAACGCTTCGGAATTAGTTCTCAACAGGTCCCGAAATGGCCCTTAACTAGTCGTAAGCCATCCACGAAATGGACCTGAACTATTCAAGAAACTCAAGAAGAAATTATGTTACACCAGGAAAAAAAAATGTTTTTCGATATTGCCTTGCAAAAAAATACTGACACTCAGGGGTGTACGGTGAACTTTTTTTGTTGACTTCTTCTCTTGAACTTTGTTTCACATTTGGCATTTAGTAGCTTTAGTTAAACAACTACGCGTTAGTTGTACAACTACGTTCCACAATTCGACGCACGTGCTTGCCTCAGCTCTGTGCCGCTTCACATCACTTCTATCAACGCCGATTTGTAAATGAACCTTCGCATTCACAGCCACACTCGTTAAATGGCCGTACCCGAGATGCACAATTCACACTTAACTGCACTTCAACTGCAATTACAGCAAGCATTGTTGGCGTTGTTGATGCCACAGCTGCTGGCAACCTTTTGAACTTCCTTGCCTTGTCGCTCCTCAACGCTTCACTGCATTTTCCGCTCTTATTTACATTTGCGGCCACTGGTTGTTTGCTCGTTTTTTTTATGTTGCACTTTTCATTTTTATAGCCAACAGTTGGTGCTGATAGCAGCTACGAACTTCGTGCTTTTTCCATTGACAATGTTGTTGTTGTCGTTGCTGTTACTGTTATTATGTTGCTATTTGTTTTGGTCATTGTACTACAAGTACCGTTCACTTACAACTACGACTAATACCTCCGTACTCCAAGCTCCCAAAATCGCTTTGTTGTTGTTGTATTTTTTGTTGTATTGGTTAGCTTTAGTAATGGCTACTATGCGTATACGTGTACACTAATAGATAGATGACATGGCGCTTGTTTGCCTATTTAGGTAACGTTATTCCAGCTGATATTGGTTTTTGTTGTTGTTGGTGTTGGTGTTGCGGTATGCGAATTGTTGCAAATGCGGTCGAGCGG
>NW_016162742.1:16503-40929 GCF_001687245.7 Rhagoletis zephyria | reverse complement strand
ATTAGACAAATTCTCTACTTATATGTTTGGCTTTCCTTTGTCTTATTTTTCCAACGTCAAAAGCTGGACTTTTTTTTGAAAAAGTTGGTACCACAAAAAATACGAAACACGTTTTCTGTCAGATAGCTAATATGGCGGATAAGAAGAAGAAGTGAAACTACCCGGAAAAAAAGAATCTTATAGGCAAAAAGCTAACTACGTACCAAAAATTTTAAGCAAATCGGACCATAACTACGATTTTTTCGAATAGATCGGTCCCTGGTCCACTTCCCGAAAAAAAATATCCTATATGCTAATCTGGGCAAAAACCTACCAACGCACCAAATTTTAAGCAAATCGGACGATAAATACGATTTTATCGAATAGATCGGTCCCTGGTCCACTTCCCGGAAAAAAAGCATCCTATGTGCTAATCTAGATAAAAAGCTACCTAGGTACCAAATTTTAAGGAAATCGGACCATAAATACGATTTTTTCGAATAGATCAGTCCCTGGTCCACTGCCCGGAAAAAAGGATCCTATATGCTAACATAGGCAAAAAGCTACCTAGGTACCGAATTTTAAGCAAATCGGACCATAAATACGATATTTTCGAATAGATCGGTCCCTGGTCCACCGGAGGGGTTTCCCAAAAGTTTTCTTTCGTAAAAACCTTCTCCTTGGAATTACGAACAACTGAAAAAAAAATTAGCCAAATCGGCCCAACCGTTCTCAATTGATGAATTACTATACATTTTTCACACCATTTTTATATATATAGATAAGATCTAATTTTTTAAATAAAAGATTTGTTAAATCGATTTCATGAATTTTATTAGAAAAAAATTGGCGATTTTTGGCGATTTTTTTTCAGCAATTGCGCCTTTTTTTAAACAATATGGACACACTGTTCGATGTTAACGATTGAGTTTTGTTTCGTTAATTCAGTTCTGAAACGAAACGAAATTATTTGAATAAGTTATTTTTGCGCATCAACAAAACGAAATCGATTCATATATGTAGTTTGTTGAGCATCTCTGCTCGAAATATATTTTAGAGCTATGCCTGCCTCCATGCACTTTGTTGGTCAGAATTGCCAGTAGAGTACTTCAGTTGCCGAAACAAAGTCGGTTATGTTATTTTAGAACAAATTAACCTGGCCTAATGTATATATATGTATGCATTTATATCAGAGATGGACATTTTTTGATTTTCAAGCACATGTGTATTGTGCTCGGCCGATATCGGCTATATGCGGGCGATATAAATAAACACTTGTGATTATATGAACGCTCTCACACATAAACCGATAACCGAACCGACATCGGCCATTGACGCCCATCAGTGACGATAAATTCAAAGATGTTTGTTTTTCTCGTCCGATATCAGGTGAAAAGTATGGAAATGGACTGCGAAAAATTAACTTATTGGGTGCAAAAACAAAAAAATTACATATAAATTCACATGTTTAGAGTATGTCAATTAAAATGTATCAAAATATTTCATTGCTTAAAAAATTGTAATGAAAACTAGATTTTTGTGTACAAATACTGTCAGCAAATAATCTGGCTGAGTGTGCGCATCAGTTCGGAGGTCAAATTCTTCGGCCGATATCGGTCGGCCTATCGGATGCAATATGCGCTTAGCTTTACGATAATTGACGATTGACTGATGCTTCGCTGGTACTCAGTGTTGCCAACTCGTAGGATTTCGCCCATAATTTGGGATTTTCGCACCATAAAAGGGCGCGTGGGATTTTGCGTCTCATTATGGGATTTTTAGCTAAATACAATTTTATGGTTCTATTGTTTTTTTTTATTTTTTATTTGCTGTTAATTCCAACGTGACGGGTGGGACATTTAAACTTTTTTTCCTCAAACTTTAAGTAATTTCTTTTTAACCCTTAATTCAGCATTTCAAACTGTTAACATCTGAATTCGAATATCAGTTTAACACGAAACTAATAAAGTAGAAAACTTAGTTATATAATTTACACAGTAAATTTTCATTTTCCCCAAGAGTGACGGCTGAGTCAACGACGACACCCACCTCTCTGAGTGGATGGATTCGTTTTCCATTTTAGATAAACTTTATATCAAAATATTTCTTGCATAGCGGCTTTCTCGAATGTAGTCATTACACTAAATTTGCTGGGGCTATAAAACTGCATACCCAAAAATATTTTAAAGATTTACACCCAAATTAATGAAAAATAAAGAACATTTTAACTGCTTTATAAATCGAAAATTTGTATGAAAATGTCACTCTGTAAAGCTCTTTAAACCTATTTTATTTTTTATGAATAAGGCCATTAGATTAAAAACCACTAAAATTTTTACGAGAATTTGTTGCGTTTTCCTAAATTTTGTATAAAGTGTGAATCTGATCTGATATGATTTCGGTTAAACCTTTTATAGAAAAATACCAAAAACAAAATATGTCGATAAACCTTACGAATATTTAAAAAAATCAACACGTGGTCATTTGTTTGAGTCACTGTATCTACTCTTTATATATAGGCTGCATTTCTTTATTCATTCTGAAGGTTTGGAATAAACTTGTTTGTTTATTTATTCTTTAGAACGTTCCTGATGATATGTTGACGTATATTTCAAACGCATTCTGTTTATTCCGGCTGTGAAATGGCATTATCCGGAATGTATAAAGAAACGCAGCCATATTGTTCTTAAAAACTTTTAATATTTAATATTCATAAATGGGATTTTCGAATTTTAAAATGGGATAAACAGGGCGTTTTTCAAAGGAGAATGCGATTTTCGTACCTTTGGAGTTGGCAACACTGCTGGTACTTCGGCAAAGCAAATCAAATCAGTTGCAAAAGTTTTAATGGAGTTCGGAAATATTTGCGTGAAATAAACCACATTAAACAGGTAGTAGTATTAAAGCAAAAACAATATTTACGTGTATTTTGATGTGGCTTCTAATCACTAACAGGCTAACCTAATATTCGCGGCTTGCGTTTTGGTACGCATGCCGTCGAATTTGTTTTTTTGCGTCACCCGAAATTGACTTGCATGCGTTTGCATTTGATTTCATTGAGCGAAACGTCAAATCAAAATGTCACGCAGAACAAAAATTGGAAATTGAGTTAGCTTCATACGCTCGCCGTTCAATTTCGTTTGATCTCATACATGTTGCATGTGCATGAGAAATTTTTGACAATAAATTGGCGGCGTGCGTGAATATTAGGTTAGCCTGTAAAGCGTCAAAAAGGAATTAAAATTTTTTTTAAGATCAAAGTGCACCATGTGAAATACAAATAAAAATTTAAATAATAATACAGTTTTGAATTAGAAAAATAAAAATTGCTACAACTTTCCTTCTTGGTAAATTTGTTTGCATCCACAAGCATCGATCAATCATGTGCAAGGCCATCAGCGTTTGGGCTCCTGAGTTAGGCGGATACAAAAAACTGATTTTCAATCCCTTTTATTGCATGAAAAGGGTTTAGCATGCAGTTAGATTTTGACAATTAATAACTTTTGGCTCATTCCACGGTGACGGGTTTTACATTTCAACTCGCATTTTAAGGCTTAATTCTTAAACTGTAGTACAAAATTCTTTAAAACGATTATTTTGTAATAGGTTTCCGAGATATACACAATGCCTAGAATAAAAACTTCAAAAACAATTTAATCCGAACGAGTTATCTGAATTTTAGTCACTGTGACGTTTGTGACGAGTACGCAAACCAAATTAGCTACTCCTTACTTGCATCAGAGTTTTTCTGCGAATTATGTCTTCTGCTTATGGTTTTAAATAATTCGTTTTATATTTAAATAAACATTCTCAACATTTACGCCAAAGCTGCTTACCGCTATTGGAAATTACAGATTATATGTTCCAAATTCAACTGTGACGGGTGTAACTTGACTTTGTGACGGGTGTGACAAGTTGAGCATGAATACATAAATACACATTATTAGACAACTAAGCTAACTTTGTTTCTCAAAAAATCGGATTTTACGAACACATACAAGATTCTGCCACCTAAAGATGGGATAATCCTTGATCAGACTCTTCTCCATTGTATGCCTTAGTAATTGTAAAGTACCTTATTTTTAAATAGTATGATGTCAAACCGAGGCCGTTACCCGTAAAAACCGTTTTAGATACTTTTTTGCCCTGACAAGCGAAGTAATGGTTTCTTTTTATCCGTGACAGCATAGCTTAAGTTTTCCCATCGCTCGAGCAACATATCTTTATGATTAGCTTTATCATCGCATAACATATTTCAGATTAGCAGATAAGTAACGGTAGCAGTCCCTGGAATGATTTATTGCAGTTTGTCAAACTTTAAATTGTGACGGGTGTGACATGTGACGGGCGGGACCAACATAATCGGTTCTTTTTCGAAAATAAAAGCATATAAACACTTAAAAGCAATTCACACATATTTCCCTGTGTCATAGCGTTACTTTCGTCAGCTTTTTTACACTGTCCAAGATGTGTTTTCCTTCAAAAAATAACTATTTTGTGTATTTATTTTTTATTTGCGTGACATTAAAATATGCTTTGCTTCAATACATAATAAAATATTTAGTACTTGCCCGAAAAATTTGAAAATTACGCTGTTACAATGCTAACGAATTTTTCTCTCCACTGACGGCTTAAACAATGCAAAAAAGGTAATAGACTACAAAAATCAGTATTGTAAATTTTGAAAAAATTAACCTCTCATATGGGTTTGCAAATGGTACAACCTAAAGTAAAAAATATCTGATTTTGAGATAAATTTCAGAATTTTGGCTTTCAGTCTTGAAAGTTAGATTTATTTACTCTTACTTACTAGAAATAATACAGACATATTCTTTAGTTTATTTTCGTTTCATTCGGTATCGATTACCGTGGAATGAGCCTTTTGTTAAAATAAATAAAAAATATTTGATATTTTAGGGGCCAAAGGTGAAAAAAAGAAATAAGCTGCTCTACTTCGAGTACCGGTTCAATATTTAACACCAAAATAGTACTCCAAAGTACTCAGTACTCACAAAAGAACTTGAAAGTACTCAGAATTTAAAAGAACTCAAAAAGTACTGAGACTCACAAAAGAGCTCGAAAGTACTCAGTACTCAAAAATTATCTGTTCCAATCATCACTTAGATACATATACTCAGGATACTTAAAAGTACTGAACAGATACTTAAAAGTACTGAGTTTTATTTACATTTACCGGTATTTAAAAATGATTGTACTCAATTTGAAGTTTCAATAGTTTCCAAGTAGCCATTCATTTGACGTAATTTCGGATTAATATATTAATTTGTGTAAAAGTGCTGCCAGCTTGTAAGATGTCTACACTAATCATTGAAATGTTACCAATAAGTGTATATTTGAAGAAAGTACTCAGTACTCTGAAAAATACCCGATCCTTAAAAGTGTCGATACCAAAGAACTCGATCCTCAAAAGTACTCGATACTTCCCAACACTACAAAATAGTATTCAACGCGCAATGAACAATTAAAAAAAAATTCAAATGTACTAGTAGTAGTAGTCTAATAGACATGTAATTTAGCAAAAAAAGGGAAATATCTTTCACAAATGTGGTGGACTCCCAGCACTGTCTATTGAGCAAGACTTCGCTGCTTCGCATGTATGTGATAGTGTGAGTTTGCCCATCTCTGATTTATATCCATAAGTTTCTAAGGGCGATGTCACGCAGCCGATCATATGATTCCTGGTCAAGATCTATACATAGAAGGTCGCGTAATACGCGAAATAAAAATTGCCTCTTTCTGCGCATATCGTCCCAGGGCGATTTTATGCTTTCACGCCTTCATTTCGAAAAGCCACAAAACTTGCTTTTTCACAGCGGCCAATTTTTGCGAAATTTTCATTTAAACTCGCTATATCTCAGACGTTTATGCATCGATTGATTTGAAATTTGTACACAATAAACTAGATTCTATTCGGAAGAAGATGAATCTAACTGCATTTCTTAATACTTATTTAAAACGAAATGGCGGATATTTTAACATTTTTATAAAAATTATGGAGGTGGTTTATACAAATGCAAAAGTTGTGTTATGAAGTTTAAAATTTTTGTTTTGTTTTACTGCAGCATTAAAGACAAACATATACGGACTTATCAAAATAATTCCGTTTCGTTTCAGAGCTAGATTAACGAAATAAAACTCTATCGTTAACGTTAAAACGAAATAAATGATCAATCGTTAACATCGAAACAAAATAAATCTACGAAAAGTTGTTGTTGTATGTCATTGCCAGCTCACTATTAACACCTAGCACCTAAATGCATGCTACAATTTCAGCATTAACGATTGAATTTCTTTTCGTTAAAACCCAAAACAGAATTACTTTGGTAATTACCTAAACGATAAAAAACTGAACCGTTTCAACAGAAACGATTGCTTTCTTTGGTAAATGCGAAAATTAACGTTACAATGCATCCTTGCTTTAAAGGAAATAAAAGCAGCGGAAACTGAATATTTAAATCTTTTAACTTTCCCATGAAATAACTTTTCTCAGAACCATTCCATCCGACTCTGAAGAATTTTGGATAATTGCTCACGGAGTGAAAACCGCAACAGGCAATAAACTGCTTGGAAATATAAGTAAATTCATATTATCCTTGCGGCACTCACATGCTTTGCTGAGCGCGCTTTTTCCGTAATGAATTCAACAAAATTTAAGATTCGAAATAGGATCAGGTTGGAAAGCCTTAATTCAATAGTTCGAANCAATTTTCCCATGAAATAACTTTTCTCAGAACCATTCCATCCGACTCTGAAGAATTTTGGATAATTGCTCACGGCGTGAAAACCGCAACAGGCAATAAACTGCTTGGAAATATAAGTAAATTCATATTATCCTTGCGGCACTCACATGCTTTGCTGAGCGCGCTTTTTCCGTAATGAATTCAACAAAATTTAAGATTCGAAATAGGATCAGGTTGGAAAGCCTTAATTCAATAGTTCGAATAAAGTGTTATATGAAGGCTAATAGTTTCTGCTGCAAAACGTGTCCAATGTCAAACAGTATGTTTTCAAGGCTCAATATATGACAACAACAGAAATGTAAATCATTCAGACAACATAGGTGATTTTGAAGAAATTGTGGAAATAGCTGATCTCGCCTTATTATAGGTTTTTATTTAATTTTTAGCGCCGAGCTCTTAAAAGCAGTTTGTGCGATTAATTAGTTAATATGGGTTATAACAAATTTAATAATTGCGCAGTCTTATTACAAAATGTGTTGAAACAAATATTTCTAAAAAGTATGCGCATTTTTGAAGAAAATTGTTTGTACATCACTATTTTATAAGTTATTTGTGTTATGTAATATTCGGTTTAGGTTTTAAAAACTATATTATAACAAGATCTCGTTTTTAGAAAAAAAGATTTGTTAAATCGATTTCATGAATTTTATTTTAAAAAAAAAGGTAAAGGTCAGGTCTTGAAATTAAACGAATGTTTTAGAGAATTTTATGACCTTTTCGAATAAATAATTTGATCTTTGCGCGAATTTTTGCAAATGTATGTAAATTTTCTTAATTTTTGATTTTCAGCTTCTTTTTGCATAATTTCGCGAAAAGATTTTTTTCGAACAATGAAAAAATCTCACCAAACATTGGGAAAAGCGAGTATGTACACCTAAGTCATTTTATAGTATAACCTTTGTTTTCTGAGAGTGGAAAGCAGGAAGCAAAAATTAACCAAAATACCATCACATTTAATGACTGGGCCCACATTTTGTGTTAGTTTTGGACGTTATAGTGAGCCAATCTTCTCCATATTTTATATTTAGGTTTTTTCTAATAAAACTAAGACTACAAACTAAATTTCATCGAAATCTAATGAAATTTAATGTTTCCGCCCACAAGAGTAGAGGCGTGGTAATTATTCCATTTTTCATAATTCTCTATTTCTAAGTAAACCTAGAGCATAAGTCAAGTTTCAGTGAAATCGGTGCACGTGTACTATTACTTCCATATAGTCGAAGCACTGTGCGACGTCATTTCTTTTCGTTTGGTCCAATGGTCCAATTCTTTTGAAAATGGTCCATTTCATAAGCCTTTGGTTAGGTTATTATCACCCTTTCACTTCATGGAATAGTTACGCGTTTTCAATTTTTTCTATTTAATTGATGAATATTCCGCCCCATGTTGAATATCGCCATCGTCAGTAAAAGTGACGATACGGCCATCTTCAGCCATGTTACTGATGCGCTGGCGAACGTCGACAATGGCGATATTCAGCATAGGGCCGATTGGCAACACCTGCTAAAAGTGTGAACTCGCCTTGCCACTGATCTTCAAATATGGCTTGGCTAATCATCTGTCACAGCACGCTTCAAAAAATATCGCGGTTTCTTGCTAATTTCAATTACTCGGTGACCAATATTAAAGTGGCTGGCAAAAATATAGAGAGGTAGAAAAACTTTAATCATAGCATTTAGCACATGAAAATGATATTCTTATTCAATCGAAAAGATATTAAACATCTGGAAATTATTACACCACATAAAGTTCTTTCTGATACTTATGTATCAATTTTGCCGCTACTCGACCAATTTCCTACCTTGGAAATAATGCAGACATAATTGAATTTTTTATTTCGCAAATTGAGTCTGAGTGAAGCTAACTTCAACAACTGTACCAATATAGAACGTTTTTGGGATCAAGTAATTTTGATTAAAAATGGAGTGGGTGAAGTGGCCTTTGAAGAATTGTGTGAGTTAGTTCATAACATTTTTAATCTACTCACAGTTCCGCAGCAGCTGAGCGCATATTTTTTGAATTAGCGTTAGTAAAAACGAAATTAAGAAACAAATTGTAATTGAAAACTTTAAATATTAGAATGTTAATAATATAAAATTTTAATGCACTTCGGATGTAAAATAAAAAAAATAAAAGTCGTTATACATAAAAACTGAACTGGCATATTTTCTTCATAAAGAGGAATAAACTCCACTCAATTTCGCGATGTAATAAAAATTGGTCAATTTTTAACCATTTGGTCCATTTTTTGGTCCGAAAAATAAATTGGAAATGGCACCGTGCTGGCGACAGCGACAAAATATGATCCATTGTGGCCATATGCTAAATATTCTCTGGTTTCTGAATCGAAATTGAAAAATACTGTATTATACGGTAGACAAACGGGCTAGATTATTTGCATAACCAGCCTTTATTTGCTTTAACTCATGCATTTTCCTCTTTAAAATGAGCATAAGCAGCCGAACAAATGCACGAAATTTTTGGGAATTAACTCGGGTCCGGGGAATTTTCGATGACAACACTGGTAAAAATGGCCAGTTGTTGTCTTGTACAATAAAGCAAACGACGCAGGCGAGTGGTGAGAGTTGCGGGCTACAAGCCTGTAGCTGCCAGGTTCGATCTTCGGTTGGAGCGATTGCGAAAAATTTCTTATTTTTATTATTTACTAGCAGACCCGGCCAAAATTTATTTTTTTATTCCAACATTTTGTACAATGTTTTCACCACAATTCACTTTAGGTTTTGTAGTCGTCAGAAAGCATATTCTTCATTGCCGTCTTAAATAACCTAGCGAAAGCGTTATGTCCGTGAAGAAGTTCTTGTGGCAACAATGATCCGGTTCGATGGCGAATACAAGGACCTACTAAAACATATACAAAAATTTCATTAAAATCATTTCGGTCGTTTAGGAGGAGTTTACTCGCAAACACACGTACCGAAGAATAATATACATATGTATTTACGGATAGGTAAAAGTTTCAATATGTTTGGAAGGCGCCACGCCGTCTTTTCCAATAGCCCCCACTTTTCTGCAAGAGTATGGGATTGATTTGAAAATCTCCATACTAAGTTCTAGGACTCAACCACAAATGCTTCCTGAAATATGCGGTGCCTATAACCAAAAAAGCATATTTCAAAAAAAGCGGTACAGCCGTTCGCGAGATTACCTCTTATAAAAAGATGGCACATCTCTTAATATAATTGATATAGATTATAAGTTTAGATAAATAGCCAATATCCGCTTGCTTTGCGGAGCTTTAAACACGTTTCGAACTGTAAAACAATCATTCAATTCTAGTCTATGTATTTATATCTGTAATACATGTACCGAATGTTAAGCAAATGGTGCAGCTATCAGAAAAAAGTATCCTATATGTTAATCGAGGCAGTAAGCTACCTACGCGCCAAATTTCAAGCAAAACGGACCATATTAGAAGATTTTTTCGAGTAGATTGGTCCCTGGTCCACTTACCGAAAAAAATGGATCCTATATGTTAATCTAGGAAAAGGCTACCTACGTACTAAATTTCAAGCAAATCGAAAGATAAATAAGACTTTTTCGAATAGATCGGTCCCTGGTCCACAAAAAAGAACCCTTTATGCTAATCTGGGAAAACATTGCCTACGTACCAAAATTCAAGCAAATCGGACCATAAATACGATTTTTTCGTATAGATCGGTTCCTGGTCCCCTTCCACTTACTACCACTACGTACCAAATTTTAAGCAAATCGGACCATAAGTACGATTTTTTCGAATATATCGGTCCCTGGTCCACTTCCCGGAAAAAAGATCCTATATGCTAATCTAGGCAAAAAGCTATCTGTGTACCAAAATTTAGCCAAATCGGCCCAACCGTTCTCAATTGATGAATTACTATACATTTTTCACACCATTTTTATATATATACTAGCAGACCCGGCGAACTTCGTCCCGCCCAAAATTAATTTTTTTATTGAAATATTTGGTCCAACAACTCAAGTTCATGTTTGGTTTTGTGGTCGACAGAAGGCATATCCCCATTGCCGTCTTAAATAACCTGATGAAAGCGTTATACCGGGAAGAAGTCCTTGCAGCTCGATAGTGAATCGTTCTTGAATCTGTATAGTCTAGTTGGTGGCAATTTCCAAACTGGTGAGTATCATTGATCCACATTCTGTTTAGTCAACGTAAAGCAAGGACCGCAATAGTTCTGATGGTTGATTTAACGGGAGTAATTTAACTTTGATCCCTGTTGCTTCCGAATCGACGATTTTTAGCAATAACTCGATTCCAGCGCCACTAAAAATTATCATTAAAATGGTTTCGGTCGTTTAGGAGGAGTTAAGCCACCTGAATAAGTCTTTTACATACTGACACTCTTCGGCATTTTTTCCCATACAAAAAAACTCTCACGCATTCGTTATACGGAGAAAATGCGTAACATCATCAGCGAAAAATATTCTCAAAAATACACGGCCATTAAAAACTTGCACTTTATGATACTGAAATTGAGTGAACTACAAAACTGCATACTCAAAATTTGGTACAAAAAAATTTATTACGAAAAAGAAAAAAAACACTGTATTCTGGGTACATATATTTATAGATAAGTAAAAGTTTCAATTTCGGAGGAGAAGCTCGGCCAAACACTAACATATGTGTAAGCGCCAATCTATTATATAAAAGTTTCAATATGTTTGGAAAGCACCACTTCCCTTTTCCAGTAGCCCCAAAATCTCTATACAAATTTCTAGGGCATTACCCCAAATACTTTCAGAGATATACGGTATGAAAAATTCGATATGCATGGGTGATGCCACGCTCCCTTAATATATCCAAAGTCTGCAGTAGGTGTCCAAAATTTCAAAAAATCGGTATAGCCGTTCGCGAGATCACCTCTTATAAAAAGAAGGAGCTTCTCTTTATATAATTAGTGTAGGTAACACAGGGCAACACCGATTTTGGTGCGGCAAATGTTGAAGCTGGTTTTAATAGGATTTTTTTTTGCTGATTAAGAATACGTAAGTATAATGTTTCCATCAGCTCCAGATTTTGAGAAAAATGTGGTGAAAGTTTAAAAAAATCGCGTTTTTTGCAATATTTGAGAAGCTCTAGCAATGAAACAAAAGGTCTTAGAAACTTCCACTGCGGCTTAAATTAAGGCCTGGACTTCTGACTTCAAATTCCTGAAAATGCCATTCCTGCACCTTGACCCTAAGGTTACCTATAGTCATTTATTTAACAGCCAACACTGATGTGTACATCATTTTTGACGTTAAAAAGTAAATGAGTATAGGTGACCATTAGGGCAAGGTGCTGGAATAGTACTTTCAGGGATGATAGTCTGTAGTTATAGCTTTAATTTAAGCCTAGGTGGAAGGTTCTTTCACCTTTTGCTTAATTGCGCTAGGAACTCAAACTTCCCGAAATCAGTTATTCCTGTTCAACAAATGACTATAAGGGCTGGTTACTCCAACTCAACTTAGTTAAGCCAATTTTCTCGACTCAGTCAAGAATAAGCTGTGTAAAACGTAGGCTAACTTTTGACTTAAGTCCAAAAGTGGCTAAAATAAGTTAAGTTGAGTTGGAGAAACCAGCCCTAAGTGAACATCAAGCAAAGGTGCGGGAACTTGCTTTAATCAAAGCCTAAGTGGAAGGTTCTACCACCCTTTGTTTCTTTGCTAGAGCTTCTCAAATATTGCAAAAAACTCGATTTTTTGACAATTTGACCTCGTTTTTTCTTAAAATATGGAGCTGATGGTAACTTTTTACTTACGGATTCGTAATCAGCACAAAAAAATCTGTCAAAAATAGCGTTAACATTTGCTGCATCAAATTTGTTTCCATTTTTGTTGACCTGTGTAATAAGTATTGTTAAATAGCCAATACCCGCATGTTCGCGGCGCCTTCAAACACCTTTCGAACTGTAAAACAATGACTCGATTCGATTGAAGATTTTTTGGAATTGATCGGTTCTGGTCCACCTATGAGAAAAAATATCATATATGTTAACCCAGCCAATAAGCTACCTACGTGCTAAATTGCAAGCAAATCGGACCATTAATAAGACTGTTTCGAATAGTTCGATCTCTGACCCACTTAACGGAAAAAATTAATCCTATATGTTAATCTAGGCAAAAGGCTACCAACGAACCAATTGCATTTTTTTAAGCATAGCTCGACCCCTGCGCCAACTATCCGAAAAATTAAAACTTTGTGCACTCCTTCGTCTAAACACGTTTCCAAAAAAGCAGCACCCATTCGAATCAGTTATGAAACATAGGAGAAAATTGTTCCCAATTGATTCAAGCTCCCAATGAATTTGACAATTATCCGAAATTTTCCAAGCTCTCGTCGAAAAAAATTCAAATTTTTTGCGTTCTTCCGGACTTTTCCGAGTTTTCCACTTGGAATTTTCTATTTTTACATTCGAATGCCATTCCGAAGGAATTCCACACAAAATTCCATACAAAAAATCAATTTTCGATTTTTCCAATTTTCCGACTTTCCCGGAGGGGCTTCCCACAATTTTCTTTCATAAGAACCTTCTCCTGGCAATTACGAACCACTAAAAAAAGTTTAAGCCAAATCGGTCCAACCGTTCTCAATTGATGAATTACTATACATTTTTCACACCATTTTTATATATATAGATATATATTTTTTTTTATTTTATTATATTTATATATTTAATTTTACTTTATTTTGTTTTCATTTGCTTTATTTTATATCACATTTCTTATTTTACTACTAGTTAATTTTAATTTTTAGAGTTGAATTTTATTAAAAAGTCAACAACAACTAACTGAAAGCAACGTAAAAAAAATATAGAACTTATAAAAAAAAAGAATGAAAAACAAATAAAAACAAATAAGAAAGTCTAAGTTCGGGTGGAGCCGAACATTAAATACCCGGCGCTAGTATTAAATATATGTTTTTTCACCTTTCCGAAACCTACCGCTAGATGGTAAGCCGGGTTGTATAAATTTTGAGTAAATTAGCGTCCTTAAATTTCGAAATATTGCAGTTTCAAGCATTTATGAAATTTACCGTTATATGAAAAGCGGCCGTAATTTTAGTCCGATTTCAATAATTTTCAACGTTTTGCGAGTTTGGTACAAATTGATAGAACGGTTACCGATATACATATATGTGGTCATAAGTAGGCGGTGCCGCGCCCATTTTCCAAAATTTAACCATAAACGTATTTCTTGGTAAAGAATTGTTGCGAGCATCAATTTTGAACAAGTTAGCTTTAATATTTACTGATTTATAGAAGATTTCGAATTTTAATTAGCATTTATGCTTATTAATTCTAAATAATTTTCTCCGTCTGTCTACCATATTAGTTTTTGTTAAAAATTAATACCGTTTGCTGGTATTGTGTTTCAACGGTGAGATTGCATTTCTAATAAATGCTTACATAAAAAACAAATACACCAGCAAGTTTTCAGCTTCAAATGATTTCAGGGTGAAATTGTCAAAGCTCTCAATAAACTTAAAGGAAATAATGCAATCATCAAAACAATTTCAGTCCTCAAATTAAAGCTAAAGGAGCATAAAGTTTGCATTGTGTTTTCTAGTTTTCGTAGATATTTGAAGTTTGGGAAACTCTAATCTACGCTACACGAATAACTAATAGAAAAAACTAGTGAATCCGCATGGCGTCAAAACGCCAACATTTAATTAACTTTTTTAAACCCTATTCAAAAACCTCTAAAAATATTCCTAATGACTAATCTAAACCATTTCTCAGTGATGAGAGGTCTCGCATGGTGTCGGTTTTCATTTCATCAAACTGCAAATCTCCCGGAAACTTCAAAAAATAAAACCTGTGCACATCTATGTAGAATCCCAGTTCTTTAGTTTGACTTCTCATTTTAGAAATTCGAAATAACGGTGCAGAAGTGATGACCTTCAAAAAATAGATGGCAACTCTAATTAAAAATATTATCAGCTTATAGTTTTCTTAAAACCCTTCCGTTTGACAATATTCCGATGGCAACCAATTAAAAAGTATTTTCAAACTAAAATCTTTCGCCTGGCATTCTTATACATATTTCAATTAACTGATGAATTATGTTGAATTTAATTTTTTAAGGACATGGTGTGACCATTACGCGTTAAGTTTTTCGCGGCAAGGCCACTACTTCTAGCCCTACTACTGGGCCAAGTTTAAAATTGATATCTCAACTTTTAGAATTTTGGCCACAAAATAAGATCAAATTTCCCATAGTGCATACGTATGTATATAAGACTCGAACATTTACCATGATCGCCTACCTGGTACTGTGATCAAGAATGAATAAATTAAAAATTATGTGCTATTCAGTATTACTTGAATCTTGAATGAAAATTTAATCGTTATTTGAAATTACTTGAATGAAGAATAAAAGATTATTCGTTATTTGAAATTACTTGAATGATGAATAAAAATTTATTCACCATTCGAAAGTGCTTGAATGAAAAAAAAATATTTATTCGTTATTTGAAATTACTTGAATGATGAATAAAAATGTATTCACCATTCTAAAGTGCTTGAATGAAGAATAAAAATGTATTCGTTATTTGAAATTACTTGAATGATGAATAAAAATTTATTCACCATTCTTAAATGCTTGAATGAAGAATAAAAATTTATTCGTTATTTGAAATTACTTGAATGATGAATAAAAATTTATTCACCATTCTTAAATGCTTGAATGAAGAATAAAAATTTATTCGTTATTTGAAATTACTTGAATGATGAATAAAAATGTATTTATCATTCGTAAGTGCTTGAATGAAGAATAAAAATTGATTCGTCATTCAAAATTAGAAAAAGTATGAGTAAAATTGTATTTTTATTTGAATAATAATTCATTCAAAAACGCCCATCCCTGCTAAAAATTGGAAATCGGTCGGACTCTAAATATTACATACATCCGGCTATCTTGGCATTAAATTTTTAGGTCTTGAACCCGCCGACATCTACCAATTTCAAATAATTTATGTATGTTTAAAGCAGTTTATTTAGCAATCTCCGTGTATTTAAACGCAGATGTATATTAAATATATTCTTTTTTTTTAATACGTAAATCTTGCTTCTAAACAAAAAAGGCTCCGAAAAATATGTTTGAAACTCACTTAAATTGTAATTTACATCTAAACTACATGTCAAGGGCTTATATTCAATACTCTCTATCTGCAATTTTCACAAAAACTACTTTGCGATGTTAGAACCCATGTGGGATTTACCTACTTTTCATCATCGATATTGACTTGACTTTGCAATTTAATAGTAAATTCTTCTTTCAAGCGTTATATAAGGTCAGCATTAATATCGCCGATGATAGTTAAGTCTTAGGTGGATTTTTGTATCAGAATCTCATTTTTGTGAAAAGTGCAGATAGATGCTAATTTTCGGCTCAAAACGAGTATGGCATAAAATATCTTATTTCCGTACAACGTTTTTAAGAAAGATTTTGTGAACTTCCGGAAGATTAGGACATTATCGGGTGTGTTAAAAAGGGACATTTGTGCCGTCCCGGCACCAATTTTTGAAGACCTTTCCGATACCGTCCATCCTGGCCATATGGAAACTAGTACGTCCGGCCAACTTATTGTGAGGCCATAAAAGGCCCTCCTCTCATTGCCGTAATTGGGAGGGCGAGTTCGAATCGGCAGATGGCTACTGCAGAAATTAAAGACTGCAAGAGCCATCTGATCTGGGCCGTCATTATCGCGCAAGAATACTCTCCACTGTAAACAGTGAAGCTTGTACTCCTCTCAGGAATGGTCTCTGCTGGATCCCAGACCCCGATCTGAAACCGGCGGGCATGCTTTCCTGATTCCGTGCCCAAAATCCGAGGGTTGACAAAATCACTGGCGTGTCATCAGTTGGGAATATGGACCAGGGCTCTGTGGATACCCTCTGATCAAGGAACCGAAATCGCTTGCTTAAGTCTTTTTTTCGCGATAATTTATTTCGTAATTGATCCTTAATGAGAGCCCGAAGGGATTCGCGCTACTCTCCAGTAACGGTTACTCAAATAAATTTGCAGCACTCTAAGGCCGCTAATTCTCTTATACGTAGAAGGCTAAACCTTCGGCATACAAAACCCCACATAACAGCCATTCAAGAGCCCTGGGTGTTCAAACAAAAACCCTGTGTACTGAGTAGACTACGTGGTGCCAAAATCCTATACAACAAAGCCTCGGACAGACCGAGAGCACGTCTTATAGTGCCTTCTCACTTCACTGTGACTAAACTTGCACAGTTCTGCTGTCAGGACTTGGAGGCAGCGCGGTTGAGCTTCAAGGGCAAAAACGGGTGGAAACGCTTCGTTATTTCCCCCGCGTACTTTCAATACGACTCTCTCGTGCTCCCACCTCAGGGGAAGGAGACTAGTCTTGTGAAATACTGCGAAAACCGGAATGTCGGGTTGATCCTTTGCAACGTGAGGGGAGATCGGATTTTCGAGTATATTCTCTCAAGCGGGCTAAGTATATTGAATGTGGGCACTAAGCCAACATTTGTTACTCGAAGAAAACAGGAAGTGATTGATCTTACCTTATCTAACTGCTGCCCTACGTGTCAGTTTGGATAGTTCTGAAGGACCAAACCACAAAGTTCGCTTAGGAGGCCTGATGTGTCTTTAACGCAGCGTCGCTTGCACTTGCCTACATACCACAACCTTGGAGGCTGGTTGATGTCGCCTTTATACCTACGGTTAGTAAGGATGACTGTACTAGCGCCAGAAGCTACAGGCCTATTAGCATGACATCCTTTATGGTAAAATGGCTGGAAAGATTAGTAGAGTTGAGCATTCGTAGGGGGTGCTCTCATAACATCCTCGGTCTTGGCTTCAACATGCATATCAGGCGGGAAAATCTTGTGAGACAGCTTTGCAAAATCTGGTTACCAGAATTAGCAATGTCATCAATAGGAAGGACATTGTAGACATTGATGGTGCTTTTGATAATGCCATTTTCGACAGCATGTGCAATTCTGCTCTATGGTATGGAGATTCTGTAGTGGTAAATTGGATTCGTTCAATGCTGGCGCAGCGGTTAATCAGGATTCAGACAGAAGGAGGTCAATATGCCACATGCTGCCCTCAGGGTGATGTGTTTTCTCATTCGCTCTAGTGTCTGGTAATTGATTATGTTCTTGTTACTCTTAATGACTCGGATATCTACGCTTATGCCTGCGTGACGTGGCTAGCCACGGGCCCATCTCTGATGGATGTTTGAAGGAAAGCGCAGACAATACTGAATATGCCTGACACTTGGTGTGATGGAATGAGCTCACGGCAAACCTGACAAAAACTAGTGTTGTGCTCTCTAGAAGGAGAAGGTCGGATGGTCTCATTCCCCTCACACTTAAAGGAGTCACAATTCAGACTTCTCCCGAAGTGAAGTATCTAAGAATAATTCTGGAAATCTCACGTTAAACAGAAGGCCTCCAAAGCATTGGCAGAATTTTGGCCATGTAAACAGGTCTTTGGCAAAACGTCTCGTCTGTCACCAAAGGAAATCCTGTGGGTGTAACCTTTATCAGACCCATAATCAGCTATGGGTCAGTGGTATGGGGGAGGTTATAATATCAAAACGGTAACATTTTAAGTTCTTTTCCATTGTCACTTTCAAGTTAAAATTTAAAATTTTCCCTTTTTTGATGGCACACTGATAGACTCATGCGTGATCGGTAGATAATTATCTTAGTATAGTTAGTTGGAAATGCTAAATACATAAAACAATTTTTGTTTGAGATACGGCCAAGTATTTATGTATGTGTGTGTACGTAAGGGACTTTCAGATCTTTCGGCAGTGCGGTTAACGAATTTTTAAATATTTACTTAAAAATTAAATTTACAGTAGATCTTAAGCAAAAATTAGTTTTTCGAAATTTTTTTTTTTGGAAATTAGGCGTGGCCCGTCCATGTCAAATATGTATGTATATCTCAAAAACCACTTCACAAATCTGCACCGAATTTGATACATACATTCCCAGTCGGAAAAGTAGTAACACATTACATGCGAGATAAATAATATAATGTATTTCTTATGAGTTATCGATTATATTACTGAGAACTATGTAATCAGCATTCTAATGTATTGAAAAGGTTCCAAAAAATTCATATTAAAACACATTCATTTCTCGATACTAGATAATACAAAATTTAATGCCCCACTTTTCTTAGGACATCGTCCTGGGGGAAAAAATGCATTTTCGAATGTGAAAAGAGTTGTTTTACTGATTATTTTTTCGATTACTATACATTGCATTTTCCCACTGGGTTGCAACTGATCTTCTTAAACACAGTCTTGAAAATTTTTCAAATCGAAAAGAAACCTCGTCCTCTATAAATATCGATATCCTTGAGTTTTCGAAAATTATCGTATTGAGGTGTGAAACGTATTTTTGAATAGGGATGAAACGATACCATGCAGGTATCGATACTTTTACTTGGAAGTAGTAACGAAAGAGTGCATCGAAACCTAAAAAATATCCTATCTAAAGTATCGATACCTACTCATATCGATACTCTTGACTATGAAGGTATTCCTTATGAATTACATAAGTTAAATTTTTTTTTTTTTTTATGTCATAAGTTAACTATTATCTAGGAGTGCCAAACTCCCAACTTTATGTTTAATGTTGATTGGTATTTAACACAGAACATTAAAAGGAAAAGACTACCAAAAATGTTATCTCGTTCAGGGTATTTAACAGAGACCATTAAAGGGAAAAGATTACAAATAAATTATAGTTTAAAAATTTATAGTGAAAAAAATACTAAAAACACGCTTTTGTTACAACAAGAACTAAAAAGTACAAAATAATTTATAGATACAGATATTAAGAAGAATAGAAAGTTCCTAACTTGATTTAATCTAACTTTTTAAACTGGCTTAAAATAGGATTAAAGTGATTGGCCCGTAGTCATAGTCAAAATAAAGTCGACTGTAAAGTTAGTTGCAGCTTTTTGATATAATTTTTAATGGGATATCTGTCAAAAAAGCTGCAACTAACTTTACAGTCGACGAAATCGGACTCTAAATGGCGGTTTTACAAATATCTCGACTCCTGCGCCACCTAGCGGATTGCAGGACATACATCCATACATTCATACAAGTGAAGGTAAATAACAAAAAAACTTGTAAAAGGTTGCCCTCGTTTAGAAAAAAATTTGCTCATAAAATATTCCTGAGAAAATGTCTTCTTTTTTGGTACTTCCCAGGAATACAAGTTTTTCAAAAGATTTCAGTGCAGTTGAAATGTACTATTATGTACAAAGATTTAAATACGATAGTTTCATAAATTTCTCTTAAAAACTTCAACTGGTAGAATTCTGCATAGAATTGGAAGTGTGAAGAGTATAGAAACAAAGTGATACTTATGAAATTTTACTAAAAGAAATTCTTAGATACCGCGTACTAAAATAATTTTACTATTTGGCATCTACTTTTCCCCAGAGTAAATGCAAAGATGACGTTTAAATTTTGTGGAATATTTCAGTTTTTTTCTAAGAATTTTTTTTCAATCAACTATATCTATTTTACTCTTTTTCTTCTTTGCTTATTTTCTTTGACAAGAGAGCTAGACGCCCATCTGATTTGGTGAAGCAATTGGAGCGTTTATTCTTTGTTTCAGATTCGGAATAGAAGTGGAGGAAAACTGCCGAAGCCAAATTTTCTTACTATCGATTACTTGGTATCGATCGAAAGGTGTCGAGTATGTATTATTAATGTACATATGGGTTTATTTCCAGGCTCGTATAGAGGGAAGGGAGGTCGGGGGGAATTTCAAAGAGACCCGGGATTTTTCTGAAAATTAAGTTGGAAAATAAAGACTGTAATATTTTCCAAAGTTGATAACTTTTATTATTTAATATTCACAGAAAAAATTGTTGCAGATGTTAAAACAAGAAAAACTATTTTACGCATTCATTTTAGCTGTTAAAAAACGTCTCTCTTTAGACGAAGTTATTTGACAAAAAAGCATACTCCGCATACTACGAAAAAAGCCCTGAACGTGTATATGTAGTGGTCCCCTCCAAAAACATTTTATAAAAATATTATGTAGATCTCGTAAGTTTTAAACAGTAAACATGCATAAATTAAATTGTAAGCAATTTCTTTATCTCTCTGTACACAACACTACATTTATTGTTTCGCATATTCAAACTTGTACTACATTTTCGTAGTTGTACCATCCCTAATTAAGTACACGAATTAGACATAAGAGAAAGTGTAAATAATTGAATACATAAAAGTTATTCGTACTTCAGCAGTCAAGAGACTGACTAGCAAATTTTATTCAGCCCGTTCGACCACATACATAAACTATAGTGAAAACATTGGAAATTCGTTAAAAAATGGAGAATTAATTTTTGGGGAAGGAGGGGCAACCAATATCTACCCCGGGTTCGATTTGTTCTCGATGGGCCTGGTTATTTCTATTAATCCTTTTTTCCTCTGAAATTTTATTTCCTCATATTTCTCGTTGGGTACAATTACTAAATAATTTAGTATGAAATTAGAGACAAATCAAATTCCATCAAGCAGAAAATTACTACTACTACTTTGAACATCGATTACGCAGGTTCGATCCCTGTTGAAGTCTAGAAAAAAGAAGTCTGATTAGGAGATGTGGTGATCTCCGAAATAGCTGCTATAACTTCTACCGCTTAGACTTTGTTGCTTTTTCAATTTTTCCTAATAAACAATCGTGGTACAAAGCTCAATAAAAATATTAAAAAGAAAATTACTACTTTTTTAAGAATTACTGAAAAAATGGAACCGCTGGGCGAGATCAAAATTTCAATAAATATCATTTAAAACATATAAGGTATATTTTTGTATACTAAAACAAATAATCGCATGCCGCGGCCATCTTACATACATTACATACCAGTAAACAAACTAGTTTTAGTAGACACAAAACATGTAGCCCAGTTTGTGCGAAAAATTTCCAGTTTTTGACGTAGAATTTTTACTTAATATAAATAATATTTTTTTGCAACTCGTGGATCTTTAATCATTAATTTTGCAATTATAAAATTTAGGGCACTGTAAAACTAGCACATGCGACTGACCCTATTAAATACCTGTTCATAAAATACATAGACTATTTGGTAACTACTTAATAGTTTATTTTTACAGCAGGTCGTATACAAACAACACACAGTGGGAAAAACATAGTAAAAACGCGCGCTTGCCTATTTATTGCGATAAAATCTATATCTTAGATAGCTGTGTAAGAATTTTTCAGGAAATCCTATGGTATAAGATTTTCATACCGAAGCGAACTTGCACAACGGTATTACACTGCACAGAGCTTTTTTGTACATACACGGTCAAAAATTTGGGTTTAATTTTTAACCCATGCTGGGACTACTGCCTTTTTTAATCTTATATAGTCTACTTTTTAAACCAGTCAATAGGGCGCATCTATGTTAGCTTCTGGTTGAATTGTTGAACCACACGCCAGAACTCCTCCTATGCCTGAAGCTCTGATTCTCAATCCAGTTAATGCAATAACAGTTTCTTCCAAGCCATTGAAAACATGCACTTTGTTAGGTCCACCACCTGTTGCGCTTACTTCTGCCTTCGGCCGCGCTTAGGGATTATAACCCTTACTAAGTAGAATTCTCCTTTCTGTGTTGCGGGGAAGAGGGGCTTCCGCATGTCAAAGGTGTACAACATTTCTTGTGCATATCACTCCGGCTACGCCGTCCACAGTATTTTTGCGCAGAACCCACGTCGAAATTTGCAAAAAAGTTCATAGTGCAAACCAAGTTTATTAATAAGCTAGTGATAGAAAACGTGAAACATTTATCTCAAAAAAATGTGAATCCTTTGGTTACACATCTATGTTAAAGTTTTTGGATTCGGGCTATGCGTTTGGACACAACAACCGAAAATCGTTGTACAAATAACTAAACCAAGTTTCTCGATAAGGGGCAACAAAGATTCTTTTTTGCTCGTTTATATGAAGCAGTGGATAAAAATATACGTATATGCGAAAGGCAATTTTATCTGTTTAAATGAACACCACCAATATTTTTTGCAAACACATATTGATTTACATCTTTTATTTCGCCTCCGAAACAGAATTGTTTTCGCACAAAATTACGCGTTTACAAAATTACGTTTAAAATTAAAACCGAAATTTTTGACCGTGTAGCAGTTTGATTTGTTGTTTTATACTACGTTCAAATTAACGAACTACACATGTTAAATGGGCTTGAACCAGTTAAATCAGAGATGGGCAAGTTGGCTCCCAGGAGCCTTTTGCACTGAGGAGCCGGCTTGGCTCATTTAAGAGCCTGATGAGAGGGGCATCAAGAGCCAGCATGAAGGGGGAAGAACAGCGTAATAAAACAGATTGTACTCCGACTCTCATAACAAAACTGAAAGTAAGATTGTGTTGGTGAGCGCAGAGCAATTTGAGCTACAGTGGTGTAAAAGTGAATCGTATGGGGTAAATGTAACGTATGCACACTGAGGGAAAAAAATATTAAAATCAAATAGAAACGTAATTGATCTTACTATAAACGTCAACGAACGTACTGTATATTGGTAAATATTCAATTCAATTACGCGCATATTAAAATGACCGCGTTCGTACTGAAAAAGCATCCGTGAAGTGAATAATCAAGACAAAAACTAAAAAAAAATTTAATTTGCATGTTGCCTACAGTGGAATTCGAACCCGACCATCTCCGGATGCCAACACCCAGGCATATAAGCTGTGTTTTCGTATTCTCCAGCAAAAAATATCCAGTAACTTGCAAGTAACCAAATTTCGGAGAGTAAGTCAATATTTACTCCCAATGAGTGAAATATGCAAGAAAGGACGAAAACGCAAAACCAGCAAGAAGTTGCTAGTTTTATGAACAGCTGATTAATTTGTTACTTTCCGATGCAATTTTCTTAGAAAACTAGTATTTTCCACCTTATTATATATTTAAATAGGTTCATTTTGTCAATTGCAACTCTAAAAGCACCACAAACAATTATTTTGTTAATGTGAATTACATTAAGCATCATGCCATCAGCTGTTTTTCTTGCTAGCAAATAGTTGCTAGAAGAAATTTATCCAGTAAAAATCCAGTAAAACTTGCAAGTTCAGCTGTCATTTTTGCTATCTCAATTTCCTCTCTTTTGCTAGTATCTTTCAAGTTTTTGCATACGAAAACGACATCCAGTAAAAAACAAATAAAATTAGTACCAGATTTACTAGATAATGCGTACGCGAACAGGGCTATAAATTTGCTTTCAAATGTTGAATATCGATCAACACCACAGCACGCAATTTGTCCGGATAAACATGTATGTACTATGTATGCACGATTGAGAGAAATTCTTGAGAATTCTATTCTCATTCTACCATTCTTGCTATGTGTGTATGTGTGTTTTGTCACCGCTCTCAGTGCGGCGCTCTGCATGCTTAGGGTGCGTATCAGGGATGAAAAATGGAAATTTCAGATAGTACCTAATATCTTAAAATAAATGCACCTAAATAAGAGGAGGATGGTTCCGTGCGCAGAAGTGGAAAACTTTTGACTGCCATTCACCTGGGAGTGGCCAGAAGCGATTCTTGTGCGTACGGTTCAAATCGCAGCTCACAACGTCCGGATATTTATATCCACGTATCCTCTGGGTAGCAACCAAACACCCGTTTGGGAGCGAGCTAAAGTGAGAAGGCGTAAAACT
>NW_016162742.1:0-15079 GCF_001687245.7 Rhagoletis zephyria | reverse complement strand
AACAGAGGAAGAGGAAGGCCTCCTCTGCGTTGGAAAGACCAGGTGGAGAAGGACTTGGCTTCACTTGGCATTTTCAATTGGCGTCAGTTAGCACAGAAGAGAAATGACTGGCGTGCTGTTTTGGACTCGGCCAAAATCGCTTAGGCGGTTACAGCGCCAAATAAGAAGAAGAATGAGACAGATTGTACCTAAAGTAAAGTTACATCATTCGTTTGTAGTTTTTTTTTATTAATTTTATTTAAAATATTAATACCAAAGATGGATGTACTTTAAACTGAGCTTTGATTTTTGTCTAATTTTGACTACAAAAAAAAATTGGCGAAAAAGACTGCGATGCTTATTTTTATATCCAGGTTTTCATAAAGCAACAGGAAAATTCCGCTAATTTATCCGATTCCTTTTATTAGGTGCCTAGAGAAAATAATCGGATTTGCCGTCAGTGATTTCCAGAAATCAAAAAGCGAATATGGGTTAAATAGATTTTGTCTCAAACAAAGAATGTACGAAATTTGAAGAAATCCTAGACACTGACCTGTATGGGCGAATAAAGGCCGGTTTTCATTATGTCATATTTGGACAATAAAATTTTTCGACAAATTTTGACACAAATTTCTTCCTTTATCCATACTTTTATTGATGATATTATGGGCCAAAAATTTACAAATAGCTGCTTTAGCAGCGCATGTACACGACTGAAGACCTTTTCTGATCTAAATCAATCAAGAGACCATTTTGTATTGTATTCCAACAATTGCAAAGGTAGAGCGTTTTTAGAGTTCACAACGTCTAGGGCGCAATGACGTTTTATGGAAGAAATTCGTTCAAATTTCTAATATAACAAATATTACGAATTTGAGTATAGTTAAGCAAATTGTAAATTTTTCGTAGTGACTGCTCTAAATACAATATAAAATGTTTAAGAGAATGATTGTTTATTCTTGAAAAAGTAAGCGAAACTTCTCCAATACCTACAAATAAATATACTAGCACGGTAAAGGAAAGAGAAAAAAAAACTATAAATGGATCTGACCAGAAAAGGATTGTACCTAAAAACTAGTGATTGTACCTATGTACCTTTAACTCATCAAACGTCTGAAAAAGGTACAATTGTACCTACTTTTTCATCCCTGGTGCGTATGTACACTTACATATACATACTCAGATGCGAACAGTCAAATACGTGCGTAATAAATTTTGTATGAAAATATTATTTTTAAATACGAACAGATTCAACGGTGTGGAACTCTGCAAATCTAAAAAGTGCCAACAACCCAAGTCTGGCAATAGACTACAATACTCAACAATTTTTGATTAACAGTAACAACCAAGAAGAAAATACAACTTTTTTAACGTAGAATTTTACCCTGTTTCCGAATATAATAATGGTTTCTCTGGGTCAGACCTAGTTTCTGAAATATCGGTGAAAATATGAAAAAACCCATAGTTGCAACACAATACATCACATATGCGTATCTAAAAGTTGTATTTGTCGCCCGATCGGTTTTATACCTGATATAGATTTGTAAAGTAGACTCCAACAAAAGTGATTTGGCTTCATAGTCATAAATCACAAAATCGTTTTGTCACTATAGAAAAAAACATGTAGAAAATTTAAGAAGAAATTCGTTGTTTTTTACAAAGTTTCAGATTCGACCGCATTGAAATCAGAAAATGTGTCGGACGAAAGAAAGTTAGCCACCCTATGCTCAAGATATTCTATTACAAAAATTGTAAGCCTACTAACGGAGCTGTAGGATGTATGATCAATTTTATAGACGTCGTTTTATGAAAAGTCCATAACTTATAATTTTCTTACACATACGATTTTTTGAAATTTGTAATACATTTCAAATGTACTTTAATTTTATTAAAAAAACAGCGTTTAACATTCTTTTTTGCATTTTTTACGCATGTATGTAGAATCACAAACGATTAAGTGATATGGTAGGCTCAAAGCTGGTTTAATGAAAAAAGTGTTTGCAAATGCGTTTGATAAGAACGGGGCTATTTTAATATTGTAATTCACGAAATTTTTCCCTACAAATCATTAAGTGAATGAAACATGAGACAACTGTTTACATTAATTTCAAGAAAACTGGGTATTAACCCCTCGGTAGCAGCAAAAACCTCAACTACCGAGAAATCCTTAAAATATTTTGCAATGCAATGAAATGCACAATAGGGGTATTCTCGGAGTCTTGCAAAGCCCTTGCACGGTGCACGGATCGCACTAGAAAAACCGGGTTTCCTATGTGACAGCTTTGCAAACCGTGCACCGTGCAAAGGCTTTGCAAGACTGCGGGTATACCCCTAATGTCTCTCAAAATTCAACATAAGAGAGATGAAAAGATTTAATGCTGGTGAACAAATTTAAAAAATAAATAACAATATTTCGCGATTTTAGCGTGAGTGCAAATAATGAGGAATGTTAACTTCTTTTTTGTATTTCGCAAGGTTTGTTTCACGTTTTAATGTCGAACAATCGTCTCCCATCATAACCTTGTTCCAAAATCCTTGAGATTGGTTCGTCAAGTTTTCGATACTAAATTAGAATGCACTTATTTCATAAAATCATATTTTAAGATTTGATAAAATTTCAACTCATGGCATGTGAATTGATTAGTTTACCAAAAAATTCCTTGTAAAAAAATATGTGTTGCTGAGTTATTCCAACTTTCATGGCAACTGTGTTACGAAATTTTCGTAAAATTGCATTAAAAATTGTCATTATTTTAAATATGCCTGCGCTTTTAACTCTTAGATTTTAACTGTTACTACTATGCGAGGCTATTTACTGGACGGAAAACTTTGCAATTTAAATTTTTTTCTGTAAAAAAAAAATCGATTTTTAGATACATTTTCAACGCGGTCCAGCTCCCGATTAACCGCGAGCTGAGCCAAATAATTTTGGTGGATGTCATGAAAAGGATAAAAATTTTTAAATTTTTGGTATAGTATATCTCAGTATTGAACTCGGCTCTGTTAAGCTGTTTCTTAAAAATTATGGTAGCTTTAGATTTGTGAATTTTCCGCAATGTAGAAAATCAAAAGTATAAAATCGAAAATACATCCACTAGCTGTGTTGGTAGACCTAAGTAGAACTCTGTTTATTTAGCATAGGGTGGCTAACTTTGTTTCGTCCGAACACTTTTTCTGATTTCAAGGCGGTCGAATCTGAAACTGTTGTAAAAAACGAACTTTTCTTAAATTTTCTGCATGTTTTTTTCTATAGTAACCAAACCACTTGTGTGATTTATGAGTCTCAGATATAAAACCTATAGGATGACAAATAAAACTCTTCGATGCACATGTGTGATATCTCAGAAACTAGGTCTGACCCAGAGAAACCATTATTGTATTTGAAATCAGAATAAAATTCTACGTTAAAAAAGTTTTATTTCATTCTCAGTGATTTGTTTTGTCGAGTGGTGTTATTATACATAATTTTTATAGGATTACACAGCACATGTTCGATCTTTAAAATCGAATGAAAAAAAATCATTCAAAAACTGATAAATTTACAACACCGTATTTTCTGACCTAAAATGACAAGTCGAGATCTCTAAATGATTTTTAAAAAATTTATACAAATAGGTAATATTATATATCATGACGGAAATTAGGGGGTAGGGACCTGCAATTTCAAAAAAAAGAAATTTCGATGGGCACCCTAGCGTACACTCATATTAAAATTTATAATACTTTATTTTTTGTGAAGTACATATTATTTTTATACCAAAATATTGTTAAAAACAAGTACTCTGACGTTTTAAAGTATTTTCAGTTACCTACATTCATAATTTTGGTTTGAATAAAATTTTGCTGAAGAGTACTAAGGTACTGATTTCGCACAAAAAAAAAATAAAAAATCCGACAACCCTATCCAAACGCCAATTCTTTGATAACGTACCTTTTAGCACGTTCTGGAAAATATTGTAAGCGCCATTTTACCTTTAGACAATAAGGTATGTAAAAAATAAATAACCCTTTTAGAAAGCTAGCATTCAATAAAGTTGTTGTCCATTTAAATCCAAATAAATTTTTAACTGTTTAAGGGACGGACTAAAATTACGCCTACTTTTCATATACCGGTAAATTTTAGAAACCGATTACTCCGATATTTCAATAACTAAAGACTCTAATTTACCCCAAGTTAATACTTATGTACAACAATCTCTTAACAATAAACAAGAATGTCCATAATGTTCCGAAGATGTGCGTGGCACCGCCTACTTATGATTACACGTTGTTTACAGAAAAGTGAAAACCGGATATTTAATAATATTGAATACTTGCGCACAGTCGTCCGTAACGATAATCTAGAATTAATTTACAAAGTCCGTTTGTATGAATTTTTGATGCTTCCAAAACTTAGTATTTAGGTTTATTTTGAGTCTTCTATTATAAAGTTTATATAAAATGTTAAAAATTAAAAATGGCGGTTCCCATATACTTTTTTAAAAACGTAGGCGGACTTAGAGTTTATAAAACAATAAAGTATGATAACACAGCAGTCTAAATACTCAATTACTTACATCGGCACTTATAGGCAAAAAATAGTAGATGATTTTCTAATCACAATTTCTTGTATTAAAAAGGTAAAATTTAAAATTAACATTAGTTCGAAATTTGATGTTTCTATTGCAAAATATTATACAACATTATCGAAGTACTTCAATAACTTATTACAATGTTTACGTCAACAGCAAGCAAATAGAACTTTTAAACTAATTATAGTGTATTTACTCCATATAATATGTTTTTTTTTACAAAAGAAAAGTGGATTCTTTTATATCAATTAAAGTGTTACAGAATCAAAAGAACCAAATGTTGAATTTGACAATTCACCAAAATCACAAATGGCCCTGCAGATTACTGTTTCGGACCTCTGTGCGCCGGGTGTATAAAGTTCGTTTTCCCCCTAAGTTATACTTCTGCACTTCTTTAATTTGCTTTATTCGAAAGGTGTATGCTACACTCTGAAGTTAAAGGTTTTTTTGCTAAACTTATAGTAATAAAATGAAGTATATGGTTAAAACAATTTTGCCATTTATTATTTTTATATAAATTTAGATAAAACTTCTGGTGGTACCGCCATCCTTATTAAATTAATGTATTATTTCGAAAAATGGACTGGCTGTATGTATTGCCGTTTTTGGATGAACCGACTGCTATATAAATTATTTATTTTGACCAGGATCCTATGTTTTACTAAGTAGACTTACATCATTTGGAGATGCAAAAAAAAAATAATGTTTACTGAAACAAAAGCTTTAAATTTGGTAATATGTACCACAATTTATCAAACACCAATGACTTGCATTTCTTGGCTTTTTGACATTTGCTTGACAAATATGTAAATGTACTGTTAATTTTATATCAAAACCAAAACTACCAACCGTAATAAAACCTATGATCAGGCTTTTGTTAGCACGTCGGAAAATATTTATTTAATTCCATCTAAAAAATTATAAATATTAAAAAAGTGCAGGAAAATTTATACTATATTTGAAAAAGGACCCCATACAAAAATCTTACTAAGACCGTTGAAATTTAAAATTACAAATATTCCGAACAAAATTGTATCATTTTAAATTTTAACAGGCTGATAAATTTTAAATTGATAGGTGCAGCCGGGCAAAGGCGTTAGAACAAAAACATTAATAAAATTAAAACAAGTAATTTTTAATCAAAAAACAAAACCGACTTCAATTCTCATATAAAAATTTAAAACTTCTGCATGAATTAATGATCGGGTCTAAACCAAAATGGTCCCATACCACCTCTGAGGTACCACCTTTCCTTTAAAAAAAGAATTATAGAAATCGGTTAACGTGGTCCCAAATAAAATATTCTGACGAATTGATAACTACTTTTAAAAACGTTTTGACTCAGGTTTTGCACCTACAATATTTATTTAAATTTTGAGAACGAAAATTTTCAATTCAATTTCCAAAATCCATGTTTTTGTTTTTGGTACGCAAATTTTCAAATCTTTTTTAAAAACGATCGTTTGGTAATTGAATATGCGCATGTTGAAATTAAATCCTAAAATGTTTTTTCTTCATTTTAAAAATATGCATTTTTAAGTATGATATTCAAATTTTATTTTTATAAAATCACAACAAGTCGTTTGGTACACACATTGTCAAAAATATGTTGATATACATATATACTTATAAATGAGTTACAAAATTTAATAAACAAAATACAGATGTTTTACAAATACTATATACATACGTACATAAGTCCACCTTATCACCAATGTCCCTTCCATGAAGTTAGGTGGTTAGAATGGCGGTATTGTTTGTATATACTTCATCACATTTTTTGAAGATTGAAGTAACTTATTTATATCAACACAATTTTCTCGACAAATGATGCAAACATATGAAATGTTTTTCATTATAGATAGGTAGCTTTTTAAATTCTAATGCAAAACATTTTAGTTTTAAATATTTTTCATACTTAATTGACTGAAAATAAATTAAATTTTTTATTTTAAAAGTGTATAGTTTTATTTTACTTGTTGAAAATTGTGTCGCACTACAATTCGTTGTCAGAAAATCCTCAAATGTTTCATTTTAATTTTGAAAATACGCATTTTTTCCGTTATTTCTTTAATTTTGTCTGTTCTCCTCAGAAAAAGTGAATATACTATAACGCTCGTTTTTGTTTTGCGAATGTTTCGTTTTAAAGTCGTAAATACAAATACTGTATTTTTTATTTTGTATGAAGTAAAATTATTTCAAAAACTTTTATTTTACAATTTCTTTTAAAAACTTGCGTTTTACCTGTATCATTTTCTCTGTGCACCTTTTTCCATTTTTCCTAACAAATAAATCGTGGTATAAAGCTCAATAACACTATTAGAGTCTATGTATGTATATATCAATACGCTAACATAAATTTTGTCTCAGTTCGTTTGGAGGTTCTACCGAACCTATTCTCAAAACCAAGAACATCATTGGAAAGGTATTTGTGTGTAGAGCTAACGAAATTTATCGAGTAATCGTAATGCATTGAGTTCTTTCAACTTATCGAGTTATCGATATTTTTGGATTTACTAAAATGTATCGATTCATCGAGTCAAAGTTTTTGGAATTTTAAAAATATATCGGGTTATTGAAATTTCAAAGTTAAATAAATATATGTAGAATTATCACGGTTAATCGAATTTAATCGTGTTACCAGACGGTAACGGGTTATCGTCATTAGTCAGTAGCTTTCAAAAAATATCGAGGTATCAAATTCCGAGTCCGAGTTATTGAAATTTACAGAGGCATCCAAAGTTTATCGAGATATCGATTTATATCGAGATATACACAGTTTTTATTTATCGTAATTTGTCGAGCCCTCGAAACCCACAGTTATCGAAAATTATCGAAATAAGACGAATTATCCATTATTGTTGAGCTATCAGATTTTAGTGTTTTTGAAATTCGGCGAATTATCGATATGTATCAAATTAATAAATTGTAGTGACGTTGTAGTTCCAAAGTAGTAGTAAGTAGTTTTTTAGAACATTATAAGTTAAACGACGTGATAAGTTAGAAAATCTCTCCAAGGCCCTTAAAAACCCAGGAAAACGATCGAATTTCGACAGTAACTGGCACTCCTAGTAAACATTAGGGGAATTCGCTCTTATGTGTATTCGTTGTATGTTGTGTAATCGTAACTGCATGAGCGTGTGATTCGTTGTTGCTAGCGGTACATCAAATACACATGCAACAACAACCTCACGCTCGTCCAGTTACACTTACGCCACAATAAAATTAACAAATACATAGTTTGGGATGAGCCTGCCTAAAACTATACAAAAATTGTTTCACAAAATCCTGGTTGCTCTGTCAAACAGGCACTTTACGCACCTATTTACACATTTTCGCCAAGAGGGTGTTCAGCCTCGTAAACCTACGAGTTTTACACAGTTTAAGACTTTGCGAGTTTGAAGGACTGTGAAATCATCAAACTGAAGTCAAACTTATTTGTGTGCATACTCAATACGTATGTATGTACCCAAATTGCATAAAACGAAGAAAAAATCAGGCTTAAAATTTTTTTAGCTCTATTGCGAGGGTTTTTACCATGTTTTTTCCAATGTCCAACGTTTGTCTTACCACACCACTTTTATTCATATCGTGTGCGACTTCAAAATTACAAATTTTGCATGCATATTTTTTCTCCTCTATGAATAGGCAATACGAGTACCTACTTTTATCATAAACCCTCGTATTTGCATTCAACTGAAAACGCACAACGCCAACACGTCGAACAAATGAAATCTTACTCATAATGGTGAAAGCAATCAAATTGAACTACTTTATGCAGCACGAGAACATGCATATTACTGTCTAATGCGACCACTCTTGACCATTTAATTTGTCGCTATAATAAAAACATATAAATTTATATAATGATATAGAGGTGGACACTTGAAGACGAGATTTGCAAGTTAAGTGTGCGGGTGGCTAGTAAGTCAACGTTGAACACTTACTCTGGCATGACGGTTCAAACGGTTCAGTTCATTCGCGGTGTCGGTGAGATTCGGTATGGCTTTGTGCGAGCTCGGTGCCACTTGAAACGGGTGCTTGAATAGGACAATTAAAATACGTGTTGTACTTCCAACATTGGAAAGTAAATTTATAATCGCTCTGGTGAATGGATATTGTGACTAACTGTAGTTGAGAACAAGGAGACATTGAAATAGTACATTATAAAGTATTTTTTGTGTGTTGTGTTGCGCAAACGCATACCGGTTCGCTGAGTAGTTAGTTTTGCGACTTGACTTAAGGCAAGTTCATCGCAAGCTGTTATATATTCACTTTATTAAAACAAGTAAAATAGTTTAACAAAGTTAGTAGACTTTATAGTAAACAGCAAGAGAGATCTAGAGCCAGTTTATTCCATCGCATGTTTAAAGCGCAGACTGTGATTATAATCAAGTTTTTACTCTGTATAAAATGGGTAAGATTCAAATATATTTAAATACGCTGCAAAATTCAAGTTTAATGAACGGAATTTAAATAAAGTGTGTAGAAAGTGGGAAAAATTTAAAATAATAAAAATGTGTGAAATCAATACCGAATGTTTAAAAAATATAACAGATATTTGCGTGTAAAATTGTGAAGTATTTACTTTGGAATTTATATGCATAAATGAGTAGTCCACTTGCATAGTGCTCTATGTAAAGTTTGTTCAATTTTTAGTTTTTGGTGGTTAACGTAACAGTATTTAAAGTAGTTTCATGTCCACTAACAATACAGTGCAAAATCCTTACATATTATGAAAAGAATAGCATCAATTGTTAGCTAATCTAGCAAAAGTCGCTATAATACTTACTGTATGTATATATACACTTTCAAAAGTCTCCAGCTTCTGGTGAACTTAGAAAACTGCATGAAAACGTGGTAGTTTCGGTGCCTAGTGGAAGACGTCGTAAAAAAGAAGCAGACCAATCTTCACGGATGAGAGAACGCGAAAAGCTAAAAAAAGCTGGCTATGTAAAAGTTACTGTTAAAAAAATCGCTTTATTAAATTTTTATATATAAAATTTGCAAAAACTACCACACTGCGATTTTGTTTTTTAATGTTATTAGGCTCTTATTTATCCAAATTTAAAATATACAATTTGGATGCTACTTGTTGTTGTAGAAGTTTTTTTAACTTATGGCTTACTATTATATAATCACATAACGCAGTGTACAAGTGGACTACTCATATACGGTGACCATCCGTCCTGTATTATACGGGAGAGTCCTCTCTTTTCGTCAATTGCCCTGGTAAATAATTTATTTATTTCATACGAGGCGCCAAATGTTCTGAATTTCTTTTAATGTCCCGTATTTGTCCCGTATTCGGTAGTTTGTGCCTTAACAGTTTTTATTTTTAAATCTCGATGCTTGTAATTCGAATCGAGGAGCCCTTATGTGGTTTCTGAAGATATAATTTTGCGTAGAAAAAATAGGTATTTATTCTAAAAGAAATTTTACAAATATTTAGATTTTCAAAGGTTTTTTCAACGTATTTCACGTTGAATATTCTGTATGAAGCAAAGCACTTTACTTTTGTCGGGAATTTCGTCTTTAAATTGTCATTTTTGTTTACATTTTACTCTAAAATTTCAAACTTTGTTTGCGTATATGGATTTCAAAACGAACAACAAAATACACATAGCTTGCTGTTTTTTCTAGGGCACTATTGCCTACCCAATGTGTCGTGGTGTGGGGGCAATTTTCAAATTTTTTGAATAGAGGAAATATTCATTAGGCGAAACTGCGCCAAAAAATGTTTGCTGATTGTATGAGAGATTGCATCTTAAACATGAGACAATCCAAATAAGAAGGCTACCATGAGAATGTTGTAAAAGTAAAGAAGTTCTATAAGATGGAAGGGAAGTGGAACCCTTTAAAGGTACGCTTTGCAATTCAGCTCGTTCCGGATGCTATTCACTGCATTGCGCTTGGCCGAAATCCGAGCCTGGAAATAATCCGTTGAATACCACTCGTGCTTCAAAAGTTGTCGGATATTTTCATCATTCCGAGGATAGTTTGTAATAAATTTTGTGAGGTAAAAATCTCGAGCACAAAGTACACAGTTATGGAAAAATATTCTACAACTAAAATACATTTAATGTACACAAATCACACATGAACACACATAGCTGCACTTTTTATATGAAAATTTGTTAGTAGAAGTGCAAAAAATTTAAACAACGAATTATAATCTGATGTAAACATTTGTGTTCCGTCTTCCTCCGACTTTTGGCATTATTTAGTTGTCTCTTTTTAACCAACGCAAAGTTTGTAAATGTGTTAGTAAGGTAAATGAGAATGTGTTAGTTTCCATCACACAATTCTTGTAGGGTACTTAAATACTGGTATTAAAAAAGTGAAAATACTGAGAATTAATGTAAACATATCTGTTTCTTAGCATCCTCGTAAAGTTACATGAGAAAATTCGATATAGTTTTGCTAAAACACACACATGTCGAAGTACACTAAATTCAACCCATTTTAGATTTATATATTATCGGTTTATAATATTTTAAATATCGAAGAGAAAGGACAAAGTTACTGAAAATCGCTTCAGATACTATCGATAGTATAGATAGTTTCAATGCCAACTATCGAAAACATCAAATGGGATGACTCAATAGTTTTATAGCTCTAGTTAGCGGGAACTTTTGCTCTTTATTCTTATTGCTTTCAAACGAGGAATTCTTGTACATATGTATATGTAACTATATCCATAGGTTTCTCGGAAACAGCTGTAACGATTTTGATGAGATTTTGTATTCAGATAACGGGTTGCATTTTGTATTTTCAATTTGTTACAAATAAAATAACACCTTGGGTATCAAATGGAAAGTATTTAAAAAAAAATCCAATTCAGAAATATTTTGGAATAGGGTTGCCACCTATTTTATAACTAAAACAATTTAATATGGATATCCAACGAAAGGTATTTAAAATCCAGAAATAGTTTCCATGAGGGTTGCCACGCTTTTTTGTAATGCAAACTTTTATCTTAGTAATTTCATTAAGCATATACATATACATACATATGTATACGCACATATAACCAAGAATGTCGAGGTCTTATATGTATTCAATTATTCAATACCCTCTATCTGCATTTTTAGCAAATATGAGAGCCTGATATAAAAATCCACCAAAGACTTAACTGTCATCGGTGATGTTAATGCTGACCTTGCATAACGCTTGATAGAAAAATTTACATACTTATAAATTGCAAAGTCAGAATTAATATCAATGACGACAGGTAAAAGGGCCCATACATGATACCAGCATGCTGGCGCCATCAAGTGTTGGTGCCAGCCGACTGACTGTGTATGTTCTTGCGGTGTGATTGTACCAGCTGCTGGTGCGACATCAAAAATGATTTGATATTTTTATGTTTGTACCAGCAAGCTGGTGTTGTGAATGGTGAAATTAGCTCATATTTTTTTAAAGACAAAATCATTTTCGCGGAAATTTCTTGCACTATATGAGTCAAAGCCGCGTTTGTGGGAGATTAAAGTTCACAATATTGCATTTGTGCATTTAAAAAACCAATGTTTAACAAAATGGTAGAAAAATTATGAAATTTCGGCTCTACTTATTTCGATATTTTCGGGACCTAATTTGTAAAGAAATAAAGATTGTACCAGCATGCTGGTATGTTATATGCGTCGAGCTTGATAGTACAATCACTTGATGGTGTCAGCAAGCTGGTATCGTGTATTTCCCCTTTAAGTCCCAGATGAGTTCTAACATCACAAAGCTGTTTTTGTGAAAATTGCAGAGGTATTTATAATTAATTTTTATCGGTATGTTAAATAATAAATTCCATTACCAATATTACATAAAAAGTGTTTATAAATTAAAGCTTTAAAAAGTACATGCGCTCCTAGCAAACCCCATCCAACCTGGGCATGAATGACGTATGACGACAATCGTTTGGACGATATCGTGTTGAAATTGTCTTGCTTCATGAAAACAAAAACTGTTTGATAATTTCAGCGACGAATAACTGTTACAGTTTTTTTTTTATTGAAGGAAGGGTCTTTATAGATTTTGCGAAGAAAGTATTTTATTGTTAATTTTCCACAAATTATACTTAAATTTTATTCATTAGTTTTAAAATTTTAATCCTCATTTGTATTTGACAGCAGTGGAAACTTTGAGAGTCTTTTTCATGTGTATTTTTCTTAGACTTTGTATAAAAAAGACAAAAAAAGAAAATGGTTTGGTGGAACGAATGGCCGCCCCAGTAAGCAATTCCGAGCCTATTGGATTTCTGAGTATGAGGTCTTATGTTGGACAGAAGGGGGAATATAAGGGATTTAAATTGGAAAAGAAATTAGCCCATGATCACAGAAGATATGGAATAAATTTAAAGTGTTCACCCCTGGTGACCCCAAACAACGGTTAAAATTTAAAAATAAACTAATAAAATTAAAGTAAAAGTTTGTGGAAAATTAAAAATAAAATTCGTTTTTCGCAAAATCTGTAAAGGACTTTTTTATTCAAAACAAAAATTGGGTAACAATTATTCGTCCCACCCTGTCCGTTTAATAATGCAGATTTTTTGAAAATTGCGATTATTCGACATTCGAATTATCTACCGCGCTCTGTAATTTCACCGGTAGCAAAATGAAAAATTTTACTAAAAAGAGGGAGTTGTATTTTTGTCCAATTGTCAAAAAACTCGTTAAGAATCAAAAATTTTGTACGCACAATTATGATAGACATTTTATTATATTATATTATATATTGTTTATACAAACCGGTTTCGGCGTTGTGCCATCTTCAGTGTCATGTTTCGTTCTGAATAGTTCGTGTTTCCTTCCGCTTTTTATGTATTCGTGTTACTATCTGTTTTAACTGTCATTAGGTCATGCATACCCATCTAAGTGCGACCGCTTTTGTTTCATTATCTCACAGGTACATAGGTGCTTTTTGGTTGCCTGTATTCGCCGGCGGGTAGAAATCCGTTATTTTTATTTCCTTGGTTTTCGTGATTGCGTCGGTTTATGTTCCGTTATTTAGCAGATATTAGGTTGCTTGCTTGCGGCAGATAGAAATCCGTTATCCGTTGGCGTTTTTTTCAGGGGTCTTCTCTTATTTTGCGTACAACATCTTGAGTGGTTCGAATATTACATCGGATACGGTGTTTGTTTGTTCGTTTATAATTCTCCCTTGAAATGTTTTCTGCTTGTATATCTCCATGTTTTCCAATATGTTCAACCGCCGTCCTTTATGCTGTACATGGAGGAGTTTGGCTGCCTTATTAATTTTCATTGGTGTACATTTATTTTCGAACATATGATTTGCGAAGTTTGATTCTAGTGTGACGCTTAGTTTTTGTGTCCTCTTATTGTAGTCTCTTATATGTTATCGGAATCTTGTTTTAATCTTACGGCCAGTTTGCCCTATGTAGCTACACCTGCATTCACACGTTAATTTGTATACACCCTGCTTATCTAGAGTGTCCTCTTCGTTTGTGCTGTTGTTCAGTATCCTTCCGACGTTGTTCCTGATTCTGAACGATATGCGAATGTTGAATTTTTGGAAAACCTTGGCCAGTTTGTATGTCATTTTACCCGTGTAAGTTAACACTGCCCAAGCTGCATCGTTGTTTTCTTTCTTGTCCCTACTTTTTCGTTTCGAGTCCTGCCTAATTTTGTCCACCAGATCTTTTTTGTATCCATTGTTTCTGGCGATAGCATATATTGTGTCTAGCTCTCTCCTGTGTGCTTCCTTAGTTAATGGGGTTCGCTCAAGTCTAGTTAATAATTGTCTAAATGCTGCGTTTTTGTGTTGTTGTGGGTGGTTAGAGGTTTCATGTATTACTGTGTCGGTCGCTGTGGGCTTTCTGTATATCTCGTATTCCAGTCTGTTGGTGGTCTTGTTTATTTTAATAGTTAGATCCAAATAGTTGAGTTTTCCTTTCTCTTCCTTATCCATCGTGAATGCTATATTTTTGTGTTGTTCATTAAGGTAGTCTAATATCTGCTCCTCTTTGTCCCCCGTTATTATTCATATTATGTCGTCCACATATGTAGCGTAGAAGCTGACCCCTAAATTGGTTGTGAGATGCTCCATATATTTCTCCTCTAGGCTTTGCATGAATACCTCCATGAGTATAGCCGATGTTGGGTTACCCATTCCTAGTCCATTTATTTGTCTGTATATTTTGTTGTTAAATCGGAAATAATTTTGGTTTATCGTAGTCTTCAAAGTATTGATAATTTTTTTGCGATTTTCTTTTCCGTTTTGCCGAGTAATATTCTAAATAAAATATCCATTGTCTCTGTTGTTAGTATTGACGGGTAAAGACCCTTTATGTCAAATGATACCAATTTAGTATTATTAGTGATATGTAAGGGTGTCATCTTTTCTATAAGCTCTGCCGCGTTTGTGACTATATATTTATTGGGTAACTCTGGTTTGTTCTTTAGTATGGTCTTCAGGTATTTCGATAGTTTGTATGCCGGAGCCGATCTGTAGTTAATAATCGGTCTCATCGGGTTACCTGGTTTATGTATTTTTGGTAATGAAATCATTGGAGGGGC
>NW_016162741.1:36833-40947 GCF_001687245.7 Rhagoletis zephyria | reverse complement strand
CAGCGCTTAATCGATTTCTCTTTTCATCCTGATCATTTATGTATACATTTGTCTATATCTATCTCGATTCGTTTTGCCTGTTACAAACAACCGTTATGTGAAGAAAGTTATAATACCCTTGTGCACAAGTGCGCTCGGGTATAAAAACAGCAGTAAAAGTTGTGTTAGTTCCAAAAATATCAACAATGCAGCTCACCAATCTAAAGATACATAGATCCTGAAAACTAAAGTAAATTGTTGTGGATTTGTTTCTTGACTATTTGATTGTTACATCAGTCGTAAATTATTTTAAAATAACCGCCAACATTATGCTGAATCGACACTATATTGTTTTTGCCGGGTTTTCCTGCTGTTACAGCGATAAATGTACGTCACAGACAAGATATTTGCTGCCGTTGGTGGTGGTGGTTAAAGAAACAAAGTTGTTGGATTTACCAGTTTATAGACTCGGTATAATTGAAAATAGAAAATAGGCTTTTTTCAAATCTGCAGTTTGTTTGTCCAACGTTGGTTAATTTGCAGAAATGTTTCGGTTGGACTCTAGGTTCAATTTAGTTTTGCAGCCTTTGGTTTTGAAAGCGTTTTCAGTTGTTAATTTTTTTGGTATTTACTAATTAATTCAGAAATTTATTGTGTCGTTAAATATTTCTCGAAAATCAGGATCGCCAATATTTCATTTATATGATATTTTAATAACTAAATATATTTGGTTTAAATTTTAAGTTTTTATATGTTGAAAGTTTATTATTAATCAAAAATTTTCTTTTTAACAACAAACAAATTCATAGAACCCTAAACTGAAAATCAAGAATTTAAACAAGTATTAAAACATACCTGTAAAATACCCTTCAACCAGATTCTCTGAAACGTATATTTATCGAGAGTTTAAAATACTTAACCATTCCCTTAGCTCGCCCACCATGCTTTTTCTTAAGTTTTCCAGTATTTTAAAACCATACAAAATTGAAAATAAAGAAATGAAATTGCTTAAAATTGGTGAAAATGAGAATGCGTGTGTGAGGTTCAGTTTTACACTTTAAAATTGCTCAATGTAAAATTTTAAAAATCTTTCCGTGCAAATATATACATAGAATGATTCTTAAATCTGAAATGTTTGTGCAAATTTTTAGATCCAGAATCTTAGTTTGAAAGTAAATTGTCTGTACGATTATATATAGATACATATAAGGCCTATCATGAATTCCGTCGGAGATCCCGACGTTGTCACGCAAATTCGAAATTGGTGAAAATGGTATCACTGATTTCGAGTTATATAATTGTGATTTATTTTATTCTGATTTAGAATTATTAAACCAAACATAAAAACAAACAAAAACCAAAGGCAGCACTACCCACTGGGAAAATAGGTAAGCACCTTACGAGGTAAGCCATATTTTCTTTTAGTTTTTAGTACCAAAATTGTCATCATGGCCAATGTCATCTACTAGTAAAGCGCAAAATGAACCCCTCCGACGACACATTGCGTTGTCAGTTGCAAAATAACGTGCAGTCGAAGTTATTTCCAAGCGCCGAACTACTCCGAGCGACCGCCCTTATTTTAATTTTTAAGTGATTTTATTTTCACTTTTCGAATATATGAGCAATATATCGTCGTTTAAAGTACAAAACCGTGTATCGTCATTCTGCAAAACCGCGTAACTATTTACTCACGCAAGCTCTTGGATCAATCCTTATCCATTCGTCCTCTAGCCAGAAATGCGATTACATTATAAAAAAGAGAATCATTTTGAAAAATTAGTGTTTTTACTCTCTAGAAAATAATTTATGCAACCTCACATACGCGGTTTTGCATTATCTTGATAGGCGGTTTTGTACTTTAAACGACGATGTGATTGTTATATACTGGCTAAACTTCTGTAATTTATGATTGTGCCAAAAGTGCCCTTGTGAATGAAAGTGCCAAAAATGGCACTATTGTGCCAACTTTTCCATCACTGGGGTATCTGTACAGAGGCAAAAGCAACATTTTTGTTTTGCAGATCTTCCGCGGTATCACATCAGAGAACTTAGATAGATAGATAGAGAAGGTGCAAACTGAAAGTGGAAACTATTTCCTTTTGGGCAAAATCTCTAGTTCTGAACTGGTGCGCTTCTAGTACGTCTAGACCCAGTACTGGCTCGCGATAAATCTCTTTTGCATGCAAACAACTGGCTGCCCCCCCGCTGCATCCCTTTTTCGATAGTTCCGAACTAGTCCTAAATTTTATAGTTCCGAACCAGTTCTAAAATCGACAGACAAAAGAAAACAGTATCATGATTTTTCTTTTTTTTTTTTTGTTCTTCCGTGTGTGCGATTTTAAGTTACTTTGAAAGAAATGTGTTTTCAATTTTAAATTAATTTCGTTTGAATGATTGTAAGAAATGTACGTTTACATACCTTTAGCTGAAGCTGAGTTTGCAGAGGTGCTCGCTGTTAGATTCCAAACGGTCCCAAGATGTTGAAATGTTAACACAAATTTTGGTTTTGTATTACCAAGCTATGAAAAAGCATCTGCGAAATGTAGAATAGAAGCGTATTTGAACGAAAAAGACGGCGAACACATATCTATGTAAAGTAAACAAGCCCCCTGCTGCATCCCCTTTTCGATAGTTCCGGTCTAGTACTAAATTCGACAAATAAGATCTAGTTCGTTCTGCATCTCTTTTTCTATACTTCCGAACCAGTTCTAAATTCCTCACTTTAGATATAGATTTTTAGTGAAAAAACCTGAAAAAATTCGGTTTTTAAAAGTACCACTTTTCGCCAAATTTGGACTGGCGGGGATCTAGCTGCTATCGGACTAGTTCCTTTTTGGCGATAAAGACCTAGTACGAAACTAGAAATTTGATTCACTAGTCCGTGGCTTACATGCAGGGATACGCGACGAAAAATTAACAGCGATAGAAAAGTTCAACTCGGAATGTGGAAACGCTTGTTAATAGACAGAAATTCTGTTGAATTTAATGTTGATAACATAATACAATGTTGAGCAACATGAAATGTGATGTTCTTCGTGTTGCGAGCAAATAAACGAAAATATGGCAAATCTTCATATAATTTTCATTAATTAGTAATTTTTGTAAGATTTTTTAAATTCTTCTCCTTTTGTGAAGATGCAAATACAATTTAAAATAATGATAGTTTTGCATAAAGCTTACGCACATATGTACATACATAGACTAGCAATCAAAAGTGAGTGCATGGTGTGTTTTGTTTAATATTTGCAATGTTTTTCAATTGAATTTTTTTTTGTTATTTTTTTTTATAAGAATATGGTTCGTGCTTTAATCAAAACTATACAAGTCAAACTTTTAAACTTTATACAGAACTTAGAAAAATTCAACGAATTCTCGTTTAAATTTTTACCTGTTTAATCTGAGTTCTTAGAAAAATTTTGAGTTCGCAGATAGGTCGGTTTTTTAATTCTAGTGGAACAAGATCAAGTTTTATGCTACTAAAAATTCGGGTTGATTTTTTATTGCCGACGGCTTTTTGCACTTTTTACCAAATAAAAGCGCATTTCTTGTAGAATAGAATGCGCACGACCGTTTGCTAACAAATTTAAAAAAACATTAGCGCTATATTTTACAAATTGCACTTGTTATATGCATAAAACCGCAAAACCCGTCGAAAATAACAAAAAAATTTTAACTTAAAAACACTGCAAATATTAAACAAAAAACAGGATGCACTCACTTTTGATTGCCAGTACATACATACATATTTGTGTTTAAAATTAACTACTTATGAAATAATTTTTGGTGGCATGAACATATACATACCTGCGCTTTCTAAAAATGGGAATAAAAATTGGATTCTCATAAAATTTTAATTCCAATAACTAATATTTGAGTGTAAACATTTACAATAAAGCTTGCAGTAACTTTTGGTAAATTTGAGCGATTATGTGAAATTATACTTGCGTATGTACCTACATATCCATTTATATTATTTTAAACAAAGCTAGTAGTAAAATTTAAAATGGCATATGGATATGACAATAAAAAAAACAAGTAAGAAAGTCTAAGTTCGGGCGGAGCCGAACATTAAATACCCGGCGCAAGTATTAAATATATGTTTTCCACCTTTCCGAAAGCTACCGCTACATGATAA